>NC_064817.1:80815646-81115646 GCF_023721935.1 Panthera uncia
ATGAGCACTGGGTGTTGTATGGAAACCAATTTGACAGTAAATTTCATCTATTAAAAAAAATATATAACTGTATTTAAAGTGCGAAATTTGAATATATGTTTATTGGAATGTTAAAGTGTGTAGAAGTGAAAAAGCTAAAATTATTTTTCATGTTTTTAAAAAAGTAATTTTTCTTAAGAAATATTCAAGATTATCTCTTAAAATAAAGAGTAAAATTGTAATTAGCTATGAAGTTTTTAAATAAAATTATTTAAATTTGACTAAAGATTTTAATTAAGTACACTGAACAATTAAATATAAATGTCTTTATAAAAATAAAACAATTATCATTTCTAATGTTCAATGTTCGTTTAGTTGCCAGTATGGGAATTGGTATCATGCTTGATGCATGTATCATCTATATCTATATGTATATATTAAGATTATTAAATATTGTTTAATATTGCAAACTATTCTTTAGTGGCCATGTGCAATTGCCACCTGCATGAGCTAATTCATGGATACCTCTATTACTATGAACTAGAATATAAAAGGAAACAAGAAAATGGATAATTGGCATTACTTGAAATTTATACTTCCTTATGCAAGAATCTACTGTATTCATATGGACTATTAATTTGGCAATTTACCTTTTCTCTTTCCAATGTGTTTATCTTGCCTAAATCCTCCCCATATGCTAAGACATTGTCAATCTTCAAAGTTTGCAGAGGTGCAACCTCCAACGCCCAAGGGCATTCAGTTTTGGTTACTTTTTGTTTTGAGAACAGAACAAGAGATATAGAAACCACTGCCTGAACAGCATTAGTCATAAGAGTGTATATATAGGTTTTCGGATTGAGCCATGACAGTGCTGAATCCTGAATCTGGAGTGACAGAGACAGCTATGTATTCTTTAATAAATGTAGTGTGTGTGTGTGTGTGTGTGTGTGTGTGTGTGTGTGTTTATGAGCAGGGGGCTGGGGAGGACAGGTCCCTTCTTGCCTAGAACTAATGGTGGAACTGATCAGAACATTTGTTATAGATAATATTGCTTTTCCTGTTTGTCTCCCTTGCTAGATTGTGAGCTTCTCAAGAGGCTTATTGACATTTTATTCCATGTCTTTATTTTATGCCTTATACCACAGTCCAGAGTTCAGGTTACTATTATCTCTTACTTAAATTAGTTTTTTAACTTGTCTCCATGTTTGCCTTTTTCAAGCCATATTACACACTCTGCCTTCCACAGGGACATTTCTAAGATGTAGAACCTCTGTGAGAAGTATTAGAGCTTTTATTTTTATTCATTGCTTAATTTTTTTATATTTGTGTGTTCTATAATGTCCATAATATATTAGTACAGGACTAACTAATGTCTAAATCAATTTATATATATGTGAATCAGAAGTGCATGCTCAAATTCTTTGCTGTCAGGAGAGTGATATACCAAAAGTGCTATAGACAACTGGTCTCTAGTATCATTGGAAGCCCTGCATGATCTTTTCCTGCCTTTTCTCTCATCAAGGGAAAGAACACACCCTGGGGAGCATACAGTGCAGATAATAGAAGTAATTGTGATCCAGCAGGCAGAACACAGCAGAACATGGCTTGGCAGGTGATAACCCTGGCATGTCCTCCCTGTCAGGGGCTTCAGTGCAAAGTAGTACAGATGTCTTGACACGTGGGTGTATCATGGTGCAAAGTAGCACAGATGTTTTGACGTGGGTGTATCATGGGGACAGGAATCCAGACACAGATGCTAGAAGTACAGGCAGGCTGGAAGTTGGCCAGCATCAAGGAAATCTGTTAGGAGGTAGAATGACCCAACTTAGAATGGCCTGGGGCACAGTCCCTGGGAAGGATGTAACTAGAAAGAATAAGGCAATGCTATAGTCCTTGAGGGATGGGACAACTATAAAGGGTACCCGCACTGGGACGTATGAAGGGAAAAAGTAGCAAGAACTATGGAGCGGTCATGAAGGCAACTGAGTCTCAAGAGTAAAATGAGTATCTATTTTCTCAGAGCTGGGCCCTAAGGTCAAGGCTGGCCCAGCAGCAAGGGTGACCTGAGGAAAAGTCCTGGGCAGGTATGCTGGGCAGGTATGGCTGATATTCCTCTAGCCTGTGGTCAGGGTGGATCCTAGAGCCCAAAGCAGAGCTGAGTCTGCACCTTGGAGTGTGTGACCCCCTGCAAGTAATTCCAGTCATAGAGAAGGGAGTAGAGACTGAAGAGGAGACAGGACCTGACCCCACCTTGTTCTCTCTGGCTACAATTCTAAGGCCTTCACAATCTGTTTCCATGGAAATGATAACAGTTAACATTTATTGAGCACTTCCTATGTGCCAGCCACTGTTCCAAGTTTATATATTTTTGAATCCTCAAAACAATATTAAGACCATTCTGTTATTTTCCCCATTCTTAAGGTGGGGAGACTGAGGCACAGAGGTTTAGTAATGTATCCAAGATTACTTACATAGGAGCTAAAATTCACACTTAGGCAGTTTAACACCGAAACTCATGCTCTTAACCACTGCATTGTGCTTTTCTCCGTATAACATGCCGGACTTTGTTCCCATTGAATTTTAGGCATTCAATGCTGCAATCAAATCGGGCTTCTTTCTCACTGTCTCCCACATGTTTTATGCTTTTCTTCCTAAGGGCCTTCTCATTGTTCCCTTGCCCCAGTGATATGACTGGAATTGTCTTCTTGCTGCTCTCAACCTATCCAAATTATACAGGTACTCCAGGTCCCAAATCAGATATTCTTTCCCCTGACCCTTAGTCACTAAAATGGCTGAGCTTATGGCTTGAATTGAGACTTTGGAGGCTTAGCAGATAATTGGAGCTTAAAGGACAGAGTCCTAGTCCCAAACCTGCTATCAGTAGCTATGAAGCTGTTGGGTAATTTCTGCCCCTTTATCTAAGTTGTGTGTGTGTGTGTGCGTGTGTGTGTGTGTGTGTGTGTGTGTGTGTTCACAAGAGTAAGACTACCTAGGAGCTGGTCCTGTGATGGGCTCTGGTTCCATGGTAGGGAAAGGGTGTTTCCCCAAAAGATTTGCCTTTGAATGACTATACTGGAGGTTTTTCCAGAGTGTGCTGGGGTGAGATTATATTTGAGCTTGGCTTCCTCTGTTGATTTTGGAAAATAGCATGTTTCCACTTCCTCAGGAGTATTGACTGGGATGGTATCACTTGTGTTGTTTCCCAACAATCTTTAAAGAGCATCTAATTACAGGCTGGTAGCAGAGAGAGAATGTAGAGGAAATGCATGCTGTGACAACAGCTAGACAAAGAGCACTCTGTATAGTGAAGAACAGTTGTAATGAGCGGGGATTTGGGGGGCAGGGAGAAGCAGGAAGCAGGCAAGGAAGTATTCAAGAAGGGATGGTGGCACTAGTTATGCCCATGCCTTTTAGAATAGGATTTTTCTATCTTCATAGTTCTTCAGGAACTCAAGCAGTTTTGCATGAAAAGGAATCAAAAGTCAACCTGTCCTTATTATCTCACCTGCTCATATTCCTTAACTTTCCCTATGGAATTTATCTGGTGATCAGAGATTATTTGGTTTCAGGCACACATGTTCCATGAAGGCAATACCAAGAAATCTTTTTTAGGCAGGATGTGTTATTTTCAGGGTTCCCTGTCTCCTCCACAAACCTGTGAACTTATTGAGGGCAGTAATATATCTTCACCATTGTTTTGGCCATTCCTAATACCTTTCCCAGGACATAGTGGTTATTAAATGTATGTTGAATGAATACATGGATACTGTATGTCAGATAGATAAAGAGATCATATTATAAAAGTTTCTTTTAAGAAAGAAAAGGCCATGGAAATTCTGTTGATTTTATTCAGAGGGCAGTATAGAGGCTAGGAAGTGCATAAGGTAGTGGCATCAGTACAAAGGAGCCATCAAGTTAAGTTTTGCATCAGAACACAAGTGTATTAATGCTCTTGTAGGTGTTTACTGTAGTCCAGCACAATCAGAAGAAAGCAGGTGAGCCCTGGCCCTATGTGTGGTAGTGGTAAAGGGGTTGGAGTCCACTAATGGCCCATAAATATTCCTGCCAAATGTTTCCCATTTGCTGCCAGAGGAACAGGCATATACTAGGTATTCAAGAAAAATACATTGAATAGGGTGACAGGATGGATAAAAAATAAGACCCATCTATATGCTGCCCAAAAGAGACCTATTTAAATTTTTTTAAATGTTTTATTTATTCTTAAGACAGAGAGAGAGAGAGCATGAGTGGGGATGAGGCAGAGAATGAGGGAGACACAGAATCTGAAGAAGGCTCCAGGCTCTGAGCTGCGACTACAGAGCCCGACGTGGGGCTTGAACTCACGAACTGTGAGATCATGACCTGAGCCAAAGCTGGACATTCAACCAACTGAGCCACCCCAAAAAGAGACTCATTTTAGACCTAAAGACACCTGCAAATGGAAAGTGAGGGGATGGAGAAATATTTACTATGCAAATGGATGTCCAAAGAAAGCCAGAGTAGCAATACTTGTATCAGGCAAACTAGACTTTAAAAGAAAGACTATAACGAGATGAATTAGGGTAGAATATCATGATAAAATGGAAAATTAAACAAGGAGACATAACAATTCTAAATATTTATGAACTCAGCATAGGAGCACCCAAATACATAAAACAGTTAATAGCAAACATAAAGGAACCAGTCAATAATGATACAATAACAATAGGAGAATTTAACACCCCACTTACAACAATGGACAAATCATATAAACAGAAAATCAACAAGAAGAGAGTATTTCTTTTTTCTTTAATATAATTTATTGTCAAATTGGCTTCCATACAACACCCAGTGCTCATCCCAACAAGTGCCCTCCTCCCTGCCCATCACCCACTTTCCCTTCTCCCCCACCCTCATCTACCCTTAGTTTGTTCTCAGTCCTTAAGAGTCTCTTATGGTTTGCCTCCCTCCCTCTCTGTAATTTATTTCCCCCTTCCTCTCCCCTATGGTCTTCTGATACATTTCTCAAGATCCACATATGAGTGAAAACATATAGTATCTGTCTTTCTCTGCCTGGCTTATTTCACTTAGCATAATGCCCTCCAGTTCCATCCACGTTGCTGAAAATGGCCAGATTTCATTCTTTCTCATTGACAAGTAGTATTACATTGTATATATAAACCACAACTTCTTTATCCATTCAGCAGTGATGGACATTTAGGCTCTTTCCATAATTTGGCTATTGTTGAAAGCGCCGCTATAAACATTGTGGTACATGTGCCCCTATGCATCAGCAGTCCTGTATCCTTTGGGTAGATTCCTAGCAGTGCTATTGCTGGGTCATAGAATAGTTCTATTTTTAATTTTTGGATGAACCTCCACACTGTTTTCCGGAGCAGCTGCAACAGTTTGCATTCCCACCAGTGGTGCAAGAGGGTTCCTGTTTCTCCACATCCTCTCCAGCATCTATAGTCTCCTGATTTGTTCATTTTAGCCACTTTGGCGTGAGGTGATATCTCATTGTAGTTTTGATTTGTATTTCCCTCATGAGGAGTGACGTTGAGCATCTTTTCATGTGCCTGTTGGCCATCTGGATGTCTTCTTTGGAAAAGTGTCTATTCATGTCTTCTACCTATTTCTTCACTGGATTATTTGTTTTTCAGGTGTGGAGTTTGGGGAGTTCTTTATAGATTTTAGATACTAGCCCTTTGTCTGATATGTTATTTGCAAATATCTTTTCCCATTCCGTTGGTTGCCTTTTAGTTTTGTTGATTGTTTCCTTTGCAGTGCAGAAGCTTTTTATCTTGATGAGGTCCCAATAGTTCATTTTTGCTTTTAATTCCTTTGCCTTTTGGGATGTGTCAAGTAAAAAATTGCTGCTGCTGAGGTCACAGAGGTTTTTTTTCCTTCATTCTCCTCTAGGGTTTTGATGGTTTACTGTCTCACATTCAGGTCCTTTATCCATTTCGAGTTTATTTTTGTGTATGGTATAAGAAAGTGGCTTAGCTTCATCCTTCTGCATGTTGCTGTTCAGTTCTCCCAGCACCATTTGTTAAAGATACTGTCTTTTTTCCATTGGATACTCTAGGAAAGAGTGGTTTTGAATCACACACTGGACCAGATGGACTTAACAGATATACTCACAACATTCCATCCTAAAACAGCAGAAGACACATTCTTTTCAAGTGCACATGGGACCTTCTCCAGAATAGATCACATATTAGGCCACAAAACAAGCTTCAACAAATTCATGGTATGAAGTCATACCATATATCTTTTTTGACCACAACACTATGAAACTAGAAATCAACCACAAGAAAAAATCTGGAAAGACCACAAATACTTGAAGGTTAAATCAAATGCTATTAAACAATGAATGGCTCATCAAGGGAATCAAAGAAGAAATAAAATATACATGGAAACAAATGAAAATGAAAACACAATGGTCCAAAACTGTTAGGGTGCAGCAAAAGCAGTTCTAAGAGGGAAGTTTATAGCAATAGGCCTACATCAAGAAGCCAGAAATATCTCAAATAAGCAATCTAATCTTACACCTAAAGGAGCTAGAAAAATAACAACAAAACCTAAAACCAGCAGAAGGAAGGACATAATAAAGCTTACAGCAGAAATAAATGACATAGAAACCAAAAAAAAACAAAAAAAAAAAAAACAAAAAAAAACCCAACAATAGAACAGATCAATGAAACCAGTAGCTGGTTCTTTGAAAAATCAATAAAATTGATAAACCTCTAGCTAGACTTATCAAGAAAAAAAGAGAAAGGACCCAAATAAACAAAATCACAAATGAAAGAGGAGAAATAACAACTGACACCATAGAAATACAAACAATTATAAGAGAATATTATGAAAACCTATATGCCAACAAATTGGACAACCTAGAAGACATGGATAAATTCCTAGAAACATATAAACATACAGAGTATCAAAACCGAAACAAGAAGAAATAGAAAACTTGAACAGACTGATAACCAGTAAAGAAATTGACTCAGTAATAAAAAAACAAAACAAAAAACTCCCAACAAACAAAAGTCCAGGCCCAGGTGGCTTTACAGGCGAATTCTACCAAAAATTAAATAAGACTTAATACTTCGAAACTATTGCAAAAATTAGAAAAGAGGAAAAATTTCCAAATTCACCCTATGAGGCCATCATTACCCTGATACCAAAACCAGATAAAGACACCACTATAACAGAGAACTACAGGCCAATATCCCTGATGAACATAGATGCAAAAATTCTCAACAACATACTATCAAACTGAACCCAACAATACATTTAAAAAAATCATTCACCATGATCAAGTGAGATTTATTCCTGGGTTGCAAGAGTGGTTGAATATTCATAAATCAATCAGTGTGATACATCATATCATTAAGGGAAAGGATAAGAAACATGATCATTTCAATAGAAGTAGGAAGGGCCTTTGACAAAGTAAAACATCCATTCGTGATAAAAACCCTCAACAAAGTAGGTTTAGAGGAAACATATCTCAACGTAACAAAGGCCATATATGAAAAAAACCACAGTTAACATTATTCTTAATGGGAAAAAACTTGGAGCTTTCCCCCTAATTAAGGTCAGAACAAGACAAGGATGTCTACTCTCAACAATTTTATCCAACATATTACTGGAAGTCCTAGCCAAAAAAGTCATAAAACAAAAAGATGTAAAAGGCATCCAAATGGGTAAGGAAGAAGTTAAATTTTCACTGTTTGCAGATGACATGATACTATATTTAGAAAACACAAAAGACTCCACAAAAAAAAAAAAAAAACCCTGCTAGAATGGATACATTAATTCAGTAAGGTTGTAGGATACAAAATCAATGTACACAAATCTGTTGCATTTCTTTTTTAAAAATTGTTTAATGTTTATTTATTTTTTAGAGAGAGACAGGGCAAGAGTGGGGGAGTGGCGGAGAGAGAGGGAGACAAATAATCCAAGCTGTCAACACAGAGCCTGACATGGGGCTCGAACCCACGAACCTCGAGATCATGACCTGACCTGAAGTCAGACTGAGCCACCCAGGCACCCCTTATTTCTATACACCAATAATGAAGTAACAAAAAGAGAAATTTAAAAATCATTCCATTTACAATTGCACAAAACATAGTAATGAATTAACCTAACCAAAGAGGTGAAAGACCCGTCCTCTGAAAACTGTAAAACATTGATGAAAGAAATTGAAGATGACACAAAGAAATGGAAAGACATTCCATGCTCATAGATTAGAAGAACAAATATCGTTAAAATGTCTATACCACCCAAAACAATCTACACATTTAATGCAATCCCTATCAACATACTAACAGCATTTTTTATAGAACTAGAAGAAAAAATCCTAAAATTTGTAAGGAACCACAAAAGACCCTGAATAGCCAAAGCAATCTTGAAATAGAAAAGCAAAACTGAAGGCATCACAATGCCAGACTTAAAGTAATAAAACAAAGCTGTAGTAATCAAAACAGTATGGTGCTGGCACAAAAATAGACACATAGATCAATAAAACAGAATAGAAAACCTAGAAGTAAACTGACAACTACATGGTTCATTAATCTTCGATAAAGCAAGAAAGAATATGCAATGTAAAAAAGAAAGTCTCTTCAAAAATGGTGTTGGAAAAACTTGACCGCAACATGCAAAAGAATGAAACTGGCCCACTTTCTTACACCATGCACAAAAATAGACTCAAAATGGATTAAAGACTAAATGTGAGACAGGAAACCATAAAAATCCTAGAAGAGAACATAGGCAGTAACTTCTTTGATATTCACCAAAGCCACTTTTTTCTGCATATGTTTCTCAAGGCAAGGGAAACAAAAATAAAAATAAATTATTGGGACCACTTCAAAATATAAGGTTTCTGCACAGTGAAGGAAGCAATCAACAAACTAAAATGCAACTGACACAATGGTAGAAGATATTTGCAAATCAACATATCTGGTAAAGTGTTAGTACCTAAAATCTATAAGAACTGATACAACTCAACACCCAAAAAACAAATAATTCAGTTAAGAAATGGGCAGAAGACATGAGGACCACATGGGTGGCTCGGTCAATTGAGCATCTGACTTTGGCTCATGTCATGATCTCACAGTTTGTGAGTTTGAGCCCCACATGGAGCTTGCTGCTTTTACCACGGAGTTCACTTTGGATTTTCTGTCTCCCTCTCTCTTTGACCCTCCCTTGTTCATGATCACTCTCAAAAATAAGTAAATATTAAAAGAAATAAATGGGCAGAGGACATGAACAGATATTTCTACAAAGAAGATGTGCAGATGGACAACAGACACATGAAAAAAAATGTTCATTTTTACTTACCATCAGGGAAATGCAAATCAAAACTACAATGAAATATCACCTCACACCTGTCAGAATGGCTAAAAGCAATACAAGAAACAACAGGTGTTGTTGAGGATGAAAAGAAAAATGAACCCTCTTGCACTGTTGGTGGGAATGCAAATTGGTGAAGCCACTGTGGAAAACAGTATGGAGTTTCCTCAAAAAATTAAAAATAGAAATAACATAGGATCCAATAGTCCAACTACTGAGTATTTATGCAAAGAAAATGAAAACACTAATTTGAAAAGATATATGTACCCTTATGTTTGTTGCAATATTATTTACAGTATCCAAAATATGGAAGTAACCCAACTGTCCATTGATAGATGAATAGATAAGAAGATGTGATATATATATAATGGAATAGCCATAACCATAAAATAGGTTAAGATCTTGCCATATGTGACAACATGGATGAACCTACAGGGTATTCTGATAAGCAAAATAAATGAGCCAGAGAAAGACAAATACCATATGACTTCACTCATATGTGGAATTTAAGAAACAAAACAAATGAGCAAATTCAAAAAAAGAGAAAGAGACAAATCAAGAAACAGATAACATACTGATGGTTATAGAGAACATACTAATGGTTTCCAGAGAGGAGGGGTATAAAAGGATGTGTTAAATAGGAGATGGGGATTAAGGAGTGCACTTGTGATGAGGACTGGTTGATATATGGAATTGTTGAATCACTATTTTTTTTTAAATAGCATCGAAGTTTATTTTTGAACAACAAAAATGCAAAGGTAGACAGTCTTGGGCTAGTATGGGCAACTCCACAATCTAAATGAGAGACTCAGGCCTTTCTGGTATTTTTCTCTGATATTCGTAGGCCATCTTTGTGGTTCAGAATGGCTTACTGTAGTTCTAGCCATCATGCCTGCCTTCCTACCAGCAGGATGGAGGAAGAGAGGAAGAAGGTGGCACTGTGTTCTTCATAAAGAGATTACCATGAATTCTCACAACACTTTCACCATAACTTAGTCAAATTGTTACTCTAACCTCCAAAGGAGATAGAACTTTAGTTGGAAGGCATTGTGCCCAGCTGAGTATCATGATTCTGTTAATTCGAAAGACAGGGAGAATGGATATTTGGTAACTAACAATCTAGGGCCTAGGAAAGTGGAAAACTACAATTCAATTCAACCAAATTGATTACACAAATTCAACCAAATTGATTACACTATCTATCTATCTATCTATCTGGAATTGTGATGCCTCTAGCTTCGGTCTTCTTTTTCAACATTACTTTAGCTATTTGGGGTCTTTTTTAGTTCCATACAAATTTTAGAATTATTTGTTCCAGCCCTGAACATCAGAACGCTGGTGTTATTTTGATAGGAATTTCATTAAATATGTAGATATCTTTGGGTAGTATCAACATTTTAACAATATTTCTTCTTTCAATCCATGATAATGGAAAGTTTTTCCATTTATTTTGTGGCTTCTTCAATTTATGGTTTTCGGTGTATAGATCTTTTACCTCTTTAGTTAAGTTTATTCCTAGGTATTGTATGACTTTCGGTGCAATTGTAAATGGGATCAATTCCTTTATTTCTCTTTCTGTTGTTTCATTATTGGTGTATAGAAATGAATCCAATTTCTGTATGTTGATTTTAGCGACTTGCTGAATTCATGTATCAGTTCTAGCAGGGTTTTTTGGTGGAGTCTTTGGGTTTTCCACATAGAGTATAATGTCGTCTGGGAAGAGTGAATGTTTGACTTCCTCCTTGCTGATTTGGATGCCTTTTATTTCTTTGTGTTGTCTGATTGCTGAGGCCAGGACTTCCAACACTATGTTGCATAACAGTGGTGACAGTGGAAATCCCTGTTGTATTCCTGACCTTAGGGGGAAAGCTCTAATTTTTTTTTTCCCCATTGAGGATGATATTAGCTGTGGGTCTTTAGTATATGGCCTTTATGATCTTGAGGCATATTTCTCCCATCCCTACTTTCTTGAGGGTTTTTATCAAGCAAGGATGTTGTATTTTGTCAATTTTTTTCTGCATCTATTGAGAGTATCATGGGATTCTTATCCTTTCTTTTATTAATGTGATGTATCACACCAATTGATTTGTGGATATTGAACCAGCCCTGCATCCCAGGAATAAATCCCACTTGATCGTGGTGAATAACTCTTTTAATGTATTGTTGGATCTGTTTTGCTAGTATCTTTTTGAGAAATTTTGCATCCATGTTCTTCAGGTAAATTGGTCTGTAGTTCTCCTTTTTAGTAGGGTCTTTGTCTGGTTTTGAAATCAAAGTAATGCTAGCCTCATAGAATGAGTTTGGAAGTTTTTCTTCCTTTCTATTCTTTGGAACCGCTGCAAAAGAATAGGTCTTAACTCTTCTTTAAATATTTGGTGGAATTCTCCTGGAAAGAGCCCTGGACTCTTGTTAATTTTGAGATTTTTTTGATTACTGATTGTATTTTGTAACTGGTTATGGGTTTGTTCAAATTTTCTATTTCTTCCTGTTTTAGTTTTGGTAGCTTACATATTTCTAGGAGTTTGTCCATATCTTCAAGATTGCCCAAAGTTTTTGCATATAATTGCTCATAATATTCTCTTATTATTGTTTGTATTCCTGTGGTCTTGGTTGTGATCTCTCCTCTAATTTGTGATCTTATTTATTTTGGTCCTTCCCTTTTTTTTTGATAAATCTGGCTAGAGGGTTATCAATTTTGTAAATTCTTTCAAAGAACCATCTCTTGGTTTTGTTGATCTGTTCTGCTGTGTTTTTTATTTTGATATCATTAATTTCTTCTATCATATGTATTTCCCTTCTTCTGCTGGTTTTGGGTTTTATTTGCTGTTCTTTTTCTCACATGGCTGGCTGTGTATTTGAGACCTTGCTTCCTTCTTTTAGGAATGCCTGAATTTCTATATTCTTCCTTCTTATGACAGCTTCTGTTGCATCCCAGAGGTTTTGGACTGGACTGTCCTTTCTAGTCTTTGCTGCTTTTAGTCTTTTTTGATTTGTTTTGTCTTTTATCCACTCAAAGAGTCCCCCTAAAAAATTTCTTGCAGCACTGGTTTAGTGGCCATGAACTCCTTTAGTTTTTGTTTGTCTGGGAAACTCTTCATCTCTCCTTCTATTTTGAATGACAGCCTTATTGGATAAAGAATTCTTGGCTGCATATTTTTCTGATTGAGCACATTGAATACATCCTGCAACTCCTTTCTGGTCTGCCAAGTTTCTAATGACAGATCTGCTTTGAACTTGATCTGTCTTCTCTTGTAGGTTAAGGACTTTTTTTTTAACCGTGCTTCTTTCATAATTCTTTCTTTGTCTGTGTATTTTGTGAATTTGGCTATGATATGCTTTGCTGATGGTCAGTTTTTGTTGAATCTAATGGGAGTTTTCTGTGCTTCTTGGATTTTGATATCTGTGTCCTTCCCCAAATTAGGAAGGTTTTCTGCTATAATTTGCTCAAATAAAACATCTGCCCCTTTTTCTCTCTTTTCTTCTTCTGGGACTCCTATGATTTGGATGTTATTCCTTTTAAAAATTTTTTTTAAGTTTATTTGTTTATTTATTTATTTAGAGGGCACAAGCACAACTCGGGGAGGGGCAGAGAGAAGGAGAGACAGGATCCCAAGCAGGCTTTGTCATCTTCGTACAGCCTGATGTGGGGCTCAAACTCACTCAGCGTGAGATCATGACCTGAGCTGAGATCAAGAGTCAGACGTTTTCAACAATTGTGCCACCCAGGCACACCATTATTCTTCTTAATAAGAATATTAATTTTAATAAGTCACTGAGTTCTCTAAGTCTTATATCATGAGCTTTTGCCTTTGTTCCTTTCTTTTTTCTGCTTCATTATTCTCCATAATTTTATTTTCTGTATCACTGATTTGCTGCTCTGCTTCGTCCACCATTGCATCTTGGTTATAGCATTTTTAATTTCAGCCTGACTAGATTTAGCTTCTTTTATCTCCACAGAAAGGGATTCTCAGGTGTCTTCTCTGCCTTTTTAATGCCAGCTAGTATTCTTACAATTGTGGTTTTAAATTCCAGTTCAGACATCTTACCTCTATCCGTGTTGATTAAATTCCTGGCCGTCATTTCTTCCTGTTCTTTCTTCTGGGGTGAATTCCTTCATCTGCCAAGTTCTGTGGCTCAAGTTATGCAGATTGTTGCATTAATCCTCAGATCAATTTCCTAGGTTTTCAAAATGATTTGGTGCTGCACTAGCTGCATTTCAGGGATGAGACAAACTCAGGGTCTCCATACTGCTCTGCTATGTAAACTCCTTTCCCTGAATCACTAGTTTGTACATCTGAAACTAATATACCACTGTGTATTAACTAACTAGAGTTAAGAAATATATGTTGAGTAGTAACAGCTCACTTATATTGATATTTACTATGCAGGTGAGGAAACTAAGACACAGAGAATTTAAGTAACATGCCTGCAGTTACACAGCTAGTAAATTGAAAGAGCTGGGATTTGAACCTCTGTAGTCTGGTTCAAGCACTAATAGGTTTAAGCACTCTGTTATCTCACATCAAAACTTGATTTTTGTCAACCATTTGAGTGAAGGCAATGAAATTACTCTTAAAATTGCAAATATTTGGGAAGGGAACACCTTTATCAGCTTATTCATCACTCAAGATTTTCTTAATGCAATGTGCACCCTATAAATACATAAATCTGAATTAAACTTATCCAATTTAGTGTTTTTACACATGTGTACCATCAACACAATCAATATAATGAATATATCCATCGGTATGAAGTTTTCTTGTGCCCCTTTACAAACCTTCCCTGTCACTCCTCCCTGCCCTGTGTCTTGGCAACTATTGATCTGCTTTTTGTAATTATAGATTATTTTACATTTTCTAAAATTTCATATAAATTAAATCATAGAGTATGTATTATTTTTTGTCTGACTTCCTTCAATATGATTATTTTGAGATTCATCCATGTTGTTCAGTGTATAAATAAATCATTCTTTTTTTATTCCTTGTTTGTGTTGTTCTACAGATATACCATAATTTGTTTATTTCTTCATCTGTTGATGGACTTTTGGGTTGTTTCAAGTTTTTAGCCATTACAAATAAAGTGCTCATAAACGTTTGTGTACAAGTTTCTGTATAACATATTTTTTATTTATGTTGTGTAAATAACACTTTTTAAAAAACTGCTAAAATGATTTTTTAATTTTTTAAAAAAAAGTCCATCAACTGACGAATGGATAAAGAAGATGTGGTTAATATATACATTGGAATACGACTTGGCAATGGGAAAGAATGAATTCTGGCCATTTGCAGCAATGTGGAGGGTATTATGCTAAGTGAAATAAGCCAAGCAGAGAAAGACAGATACCATATGTTTTCACTCATATGTGGATCTTGAGAAACATAACAGAAGACCATGGGGGAAGGGAAGGGGAAAAAAGTTACAGAGAGGAAGGGAGGCAAACCATAAGAGACTCTTAAGGACTGAGAACAAACTAAGGGTTGATGGGGGTGGGGAGAGGGGAAAGTGGGTGATGGGCATTGAGGAGGGCACTTGTTGGGATGAGCACTGGGTGTTGTATGGAAACCAATTTGACAATAAATTATATTTAAAAAATTAAATTCAAGTTAGTTAACATACAGTGTAGTCCTGGTTTCAAGAATGGAACCCAGTGATTCATCTTTTACATATGACACCCATTGCTCATCACAAAAAGTGCCCTCCTTAATGCCTATCACCCATTTAACCCATCCCCCCACCCACCTTCTCTCCAGCAGTCCTCAATTTGTTCTTTGTATTTAAGAGTCACTTATGGTTTGCCTCCCTCTCCGTTTTTTATCTCATTTTTCTTTCCCCTCCTCTATGTTCATAAGTCAGTCAAAGAAATAAAAATATCATATAATTTCACTCATATATATGTGGAATTTGAGAAACCCAAAGTAATTTTTTAATGTTTATTTATTTTTGAGAAAGAGAGAGAGACAGTGCAAGCAGAGAAGGGGCAGAAAGAGAGAGACACACGCACAAAATCTGAAGCAGGTTCCAGGCTCTGAGCTGCTCACATTTCTTGCCATGTGGCCCCCTCCATCTTCCAGCAGAGTTTGTTTAAAAAACAGCAACAACTACCAACCATCTTTTTCCCCTGAAGTGCCTTGCAGGTAATAAAAAATCACTATCCAAATATATGTGAGCCTATTTCTAAACTTTCTATTCTGTTTCATTGATCTATTGATCTTTATTTCAATACCATAATGTTTGTGTTTTATAAGTCTTGAAATCAGATGCTGGAAGTCCTCCAACATTGTGTTTCTTTTTCCAAAGTGTTTTTGCTATTCTATATTCATGTATTTCTATATGAATTTTAGACTGAGCTTGTTCATATCTAAAAAAAAGCCTGCTGGAATTTTGATTGGGATTGCATTGAATCTATAGATCAAGTTGGGGAGAATTGACATCTGAACATTTTGAGTTTTCTGATTCATGAACACAGTATACTTACATCATTTATTTAGATCTCCTTGATCTTTCATCACTGTTTTTCAGTTTTCAGAATATAGATCCTACACAATTTTATTTCCAGATTTATCCATGAATATTTCATATTTATGATGCTATTGTAAATGGTATTGTTTAAAATTTCAGTTTTCAATTCTTTATTGCTACCATATTGATATACATTTAATTATGTATATTAATCTTGTATCCTTCAACCTTGCTAAAATCACTTATTCATTGTAGTAGTTCTTATGTAGATTACATAGGAATGTCTACATAGACAATCATGTCATCCTCAAACAAAGATAGTTTTAATTATTTATTTCTGATTTGTATGTCATTTATGTCTTTTTATTGCCTTATTGTACTGACTAGGACCTACAGTATAGTGTTGAAAAGAAATTATGAGAATAGAAATTGTTGCCTTGATTCTGACTTAATGAGAAATCATTCAGTTTTTCACTATTAATTATGATGTTAACTGTAGTTTTTTTCCCATAGATGTTCTTTATGAGGTTGAGGAAATTGTCTTTTGTTCTTAGCATCCTGAGGATAATTTGATATCAGGAATAGTTGTTATATTTTATCAAATGCTTTTTATGCCTCTATTGAGATTATCATATGTTTATTAAAAAATTTTGTCAATGTGGTGAATTACACTAATTGATTTTGAAGTATTACATCAATCTTGCATTCCTTGGATAAACCCCATTTGCTCATGATGTATCAAACCTTTTTAAAAATATTGTTGAATTCTATTTGCTAAAATTTTGTTTAGAAGTTTGCATCTATGTTCATGTGGGATATTGGTCTTTGGTTTGCTTCTTGTAATATCTCTGTCCACTTTTGGTATCAGAATAATACTGGCCTCTAAAAATGAGGTGGAAAATATTCCTCCCTCTTCCATTTTTTGTAAGAGTTTGGATAGAATTGACATTATTTCTTCCAGTGAAGCAATCTGGTAATGGAGGTTGTTTTTTTTTTTTTTTACATTTTTATTTATTTTTGAGAGAAAGAGAGGGACAAACAGCGAGTGGGGGAGGGACAGAGAGTTAGGTAGACACAAAATCCGAAGCAGGTTCCAGGCTCTGAGCTGTCAGCACAGAGCCTGACATGGGGCTCGAACCCGCCAGCTGCTGAGATCATGACCTGAGCCAAAGTTGGACGCCTAACCGACTGAGCCACCCAGCAACCCCTGGTAATGGAGTTTTTTTATGGGAAAGTTTTTAATGACAAATTAAACTTCTTTAATAGATATAGGACTATTGACATCAGGTCCAGGACTAGGATAAGGCAAGAGAGCACTCAACTTTCAGGTTTGTGCAAGTCCTAGAGAGGGATCAGCATAGACCCATCAATACCTTCACCAGATGGGAAACAAGTGTCTTAGTTCTGAATAGTGGAACTGGGAGGCACATCATAGCATCCACTACACTGTTTAATACGCTGTAATTCATTTCTTAGCATTGATATGGACATTCTTAATTTCCTGTATTTATTAACTTTGGCATGTATTTTTTTTTCTTCCAAGATTTCATTTAAATTCAAGTTAGTTAACATATAGTTTAGTATTGGTTTTAGGAGTAGAAATTAGTGATTCATTACTTACATATAACATTCAGTGCTCATCCCAACAAGTGCCCTCCTCGATGCCCATCACCCATTTAGCCCATCTCCCCACACACCTCCTCTCCAGCAACCCTCAGTTTGTTCTCTGTAGTAAAGAGTCTCTTATGGTTTGCCTCCCTCTCTGTTTTTGTCTTATTTTTTTCCTTCCCTTCCTCTGTGTTCATCTATTTTGTTTCTTAAATTCCACATATGAGTGAAATTATATGGTATTTGTCTTTCTCTGACTGACTTATTTCATTTAGCATAATATACTCTAGTTCCTTCCACATCATTGCAAATAGCAAATGATTATACACACACACACACACACACACACACCACATCTTCTTTATCCATTCATCAGTCGATGGACATTTGGGCTCTTTCCATACTTTGGCTATTGTTAATAGTGCTGTTATAAATATTGGGATGCATGTGCCCCTTTGAATCAGTATTTTTGTATCCCTTGGATAAATACCTGGTAATGCAATTGCTGGATCACAAGGTAGTTCTATTTTTAACTTTTTGAGGAACCTACACACTGTTGTCCAGAGTGGCTTTACCAGTTTGCATTCCCACCAACAGTGCAAGAGGGTTCCCCTTTCTCCACATCCTTGCTAACATCTGTTGTTTCCTGAGTTGTTAATTTTAGCCATTCTGACAAGTGTGAGGTGGTATCTCATTGTGGTTTTGATTTGTATTTCCCTTATGGTAAAGTGATGTTGAACATTTTTTCATGTGTCTGTTGGCCATTTTTATGTTTTCTTTGGAGAAATGTCTGTTCATATCTTCTGCCCATTTCTTAACTGGATTATTTATTTGTTGGGTGTTGAGTTTGATAAGTTCTTTATAGATTTTGGATACTAGCCCTTTATCCAATATGTCATTTGCAAAAATTTTCTCCTATTCTGTAGGTTACGTTTTAGTTTCATTGATTGTTTTGTTTGCTGTTCAGAAGCTGGGATTCAACAATCTCCCTTCCCCCAATTATTCTTACTGTGATCCACATATTAACAGGACTTAATTTATCATAAGGCTTTGGCATGATGGGACATATTACAGGTTCATTTTCATGGGACCAAGGTTCTGGCCCAGACAGTTCACGTATGGGTGGGGGAAAGAGTCCAAAGAAGAAAATAGAGGTCACTGGAAATAAACAGAACTGCTTTTGTGCCATTTTCTCAGTCCTGCCCTGCTGTGAGCTCTGGGATGTAGTGTTCAGGAAATGAACTCTTGTCCCCACTTCTATATCAAGTAGTGACTTTCATTTCCATCCATGGTCCAAAGAGAAGCAGAAAAACTGCATTGCATATCAAAATGCTGAATTTGAATGTGATAGAGAACATTTTGAGAGGACACCCTTCACCAGATTGTATCTACTGCTGCCTGTGAGTAAAAAGGGAATTCCCTACATAAAGACATCATTTTACTTTGAAAAAAAGAAAACCAAGTCAAAGTATCTTTATCTTAAGATATATTCAGATGATATGTAGTAAATAATGAAAGTTTAATCCCAGTTCCCCCTTGACATGCCATGAACTGAGAGATTTAAAAAATACATCTTTAAAATAACTCCTTTTTCCTTTGTTCTAATCCTTGTTGGATTCTTGGCTCCATAGCTGGACCACTTAATTTCCACATGTATGAAGGCCCAGCCCTAACTCATGTACTGTTTCTGGTCAGGGGAAATCTATGAAGTCCTTGACCCATAGCACACAGCTCAGCATTGAGTCAACCTTATTGTCTGCTTCCTGATGGATGTTTCCCATGCCTAAGTGCCTATCCTGATGTGGTTGTGCTCTTGTCTTGTGCTTGCCTGTCCTCCTGAGCATTAGAGGCTTACCTCTTGATTCCAGGCCTGATAATAGGATCCTTCTGCTTTACTTCCCCTATATAATGCCATGACTGCCACCCTCCCATTCCCCAGACACTGCTAGAATTCCCTGATGTCAGTTACCTATTGTCCAGCTATTCCTCTGTCAATTTCTTGCTGATTCTTCCTCTGCAGGCTCGGAAAATTTCCTGGTACTTTTATAGCAGCGTGGTATAGCAGTTAAGAGTACTGGTGGTGGTTTCAGACTCTCTAGATTTGAATCTGCCACTAAATTGTTATGTGACCCCTGGGAAGTTACTGAACATTTCTGAATCTCATTTTTATATCTGAACTTTCAATGATAATAACAGTACCTATCTTATGGGACTATTGTGAAAATTGCTAGTCAGAATGTCTGGCACATACTTACTGAATACTCAATAAACATTGGCTATTACACTGGGAACTCCATGGATCACCCATTATGCCCAGGTGGGCTTGTCTCAGCCCCTCTTCCCAACTGTCACCTGATCCATCTAATTCTGTCATGGTTAATGGAAAAGCCACCCCTTTCTTTCTTGTTCCAGGTACTGGGGAGGAAGTGAAAAGAAAAACGTATAGGCTGCTTGGTTGGCAAAGCTCTGATTCTGACCTGAGTGACTTTTCTCCTTAGGCTGGGGAGAGGAAAGCATGTTTCTTCTGAAAATTAGAATGATTTCTCTAGAAGGAACAAAAAAGGAAGATTTCAGTTTTTTTCCACTGCCTATCTTTCAAATTTCAGTGATAAGGCAGAAGGAGGGAGAAACCCATAAATTCTCTGCTGGGTACATGATGGATATTTCAGGTAGATGGTATGAAAAAAAGCACCTGTTTTAGTGTCATAAGTAAGTGCAGGACAACTGAATGAAAAAGAACTTGCTCACACTTTAGGCCCTGGATTCATTAACAGAAGGCTTTTGCCATTGAATCAATTGGCCCAGAAACCTGCCTGAGTCCAGCTTTGTAGATTCCTTCTGGAGTTCTTCAGGGCTCCAGGTAAAGTGGTATATGCTAGAGGCCTAGCCCACTGAGAGTCTTTTCTCATCTGTTGTCTGGAAATTGTCCATGTTCAGGCAGAGATGACCCAGCAAAGAGGCCTGCACTTTTGGGATGAGTCAAGTTCTCCAAATAGCTTCTACATCAGTCTTGAAGCCATTGTCTAACATTCTCACCATTAATTATTTCTTAGGGGTTTTGGGAGACTTATTCATTTTAGCCTGATTAAGACAATATATTATCTAGGAGAGATAACACATTAACGGGGATTATTTAGTGATTAATTCATTATTATCCACTGACACACCAGCAGAGAGTGAGGACCTGTTAGACTTGCACTTGTGTTGGAGCTGAGATAGATAAGATTTGACACAGATAGTGATACAGAGTGGGGAAAGGTGGTAGGGAAAATCAGGCAGTGACAGTTTTGATGATGTGGGTTTAGAAAATGGAAACTCATTTTGGCATCTGATGAGGAGAACATAATTAGGGAAGTTAAATCTGCTGAGAAAAAAAAGAAAAAAAATAAATGATACCTTCCAAAGACAAATTGAAATGATTCTTGGATTATTCAATTTTAAATGAGATGTATATTGGCTGTGCCTTCTTTGGTCATAAGCTCAGGGAATGAAGTCTATCAGTGGACAAAACTGCCCAGGGATCCTATAAGGACTTTAAGAAGTACTTGGGAATACCTGTCTCTGTCTGTTCTTCAATCAAACTCCAAACATAACTGAACTAGTTCTTCCTCAGATTTTGTCTTATCTTTATGGTCCAGCTCAGCAATCTTCTCTTTCTTGAGGCCTTCCCTAACCACCCCAGTCTCTAGTGTTCTTTCCTCTTATTAACACTGTGCTGGATATAGATGGGTATTTGATTTTGCAGAATCTTTTCTTGTATTCATGTGCTGTCTCTCTGCTTGGAAGAAAAGCCATAGGAGGACAGGGCCCATTGCTCATGTTTCTAGCCCCACAGCATCTGCCACATAGTGTGCTCTCAATAAATGTTTGAAACCCTGTCTAGACAAACCTGCAATTTCACCTTTGCCCTGAAAATACATGTATGCCTTTCCTTTCTTTTAGCATTTTTATTTATTATAAATTAAACACATATGACTACATTGTCATTGTAAAATTTCGAATGATTTAAGTTTGTGTTAAATTCTCTTTGACCTTGACCACCCTTCTCATCCCAGTCCTCTTTTTGTAGATAGTCACAATTTAAGTTTGTTGGGTATCCTTACATTTTTCTCTGCATTCACATGTATATATGTATACATAGAGATATATAGGTATGTGTGTGTGTTTTCCCACCAATGGGTGTTATACTGTATTATTCTGCAGCTGCAACTGGCTATTTATGTATATATGTAAGTATGTAGGCTCCACACCCAGTGCAGAGCCCATCGTAGGGCTTGAACTCACAACCCTGAGATCAAGAACTGAACTGAGATCAAGAGTCAGACGTTTAACTGACTGAACCACCCAGGCACCCCATATGCAGTTTCTTTTTAAATTTAATGACATATATTGGGGATCTTACCAGGTTTGTAAGGCAGGTTTACTTCCTTCTTTTATTTATTTATTTATTTATTTATTTTTTAAATTTTAAAAATGTTTATTTATTTTTGAAAGAGACAGAGCATGAGGGGGAGAGGGACAGAGAGAGGGAGACACAGAATCGGAAGCAGGCTCCAAACTCCAAGTTGTCAGCACAGAGCCCGACGCAGGGCTCGAACTCACAAACCATGAGATCATGACCTGAGCTGAAGTCGGACGCTCAACTGACTGAGCCACCCAGGCGCCCCTTCTTTTAAATTTCTGTATTGTATTTCCTAGGATAGATATATTGATCCCTTACTAATGTACATTTAGTGTTTTTCTAATTTTTGGTTTAATTGTTACAAACAATAGTATAATGAAAAATCCTTATACACAGCTCCTTGAGCACACATGTGAATGTTTCACTAGAGAAAATATCAAATGTGGAATTGCTGAGTCATAAGGTATGTGTTAATTTTTTTTTTAATGAAGCCTTCCAGTGTATTGGGATATTATAGGCCTTTCTGACCCATGTGCAAGCAGCTGGGAGACTGTCTCTCCCTAAGACATACTTCTTACAGCATTAATGAGATTATTTTTAAAAAAATTCTTGTCAATGAGGAGATAGTAAAACATACAAGTCATTTCCTGGGTTTTATGGCTGTTATTTGGAGACCCCTAAACAATGTGATTTTACTGCCAGTGTATAGCCCTAGGTGGAATTCAGAGTAACATTTGGGGTTGTAAGAAAACACAGCAGATAAACCAGTAGTAAGCAAAGTAGGGTTACTACCCAAGGAATCTTTTTCTGAACTTTACTACCAATCTGTGCTCCAGAAAGCCACCTGGCAATTGTGTTGTTGACATTGGCAGGTAATGAGTGAGTTTAGAAGGTTTAGAGACACATTTCCCTTTACTTGAAAAAAAAATAGTCCAAAGCCTAGCCTTGCTATCAGTGTGATGGTAAGCCATCCTGGAATATAAGGGGTGGCCGAGAACATTAAACACTCAGCAGTAGTTTAACAATAAATACAGTTCAATTAAAATAATTATAAAATTAAATATTGAAGCAGTCTTTAGATGATACTAGGAATTGTTAATTTTTGGTGCTTGGTGTGATAATGGCATTGGGGATGTGTAATAAAAATGTCTACACTATTTAGAGACAGATACTGAAGAGTGTAGGGGCTAAAGGACATGTTTGAATTTGTTTTTAAATATTTTAGAAATAAAGAAAAAAGGATTGCTAAAATGATAATTGCAACATTTTGTTACATGTTGCTTTGGATGATAGATTTAGTTCATTATATTCTTTCTACATTTTTGTACATTTGAAAGTGTTCATAATGCATGTTTATGAAGAAAGAATGATAAAGATCTATGTGGAGAAATGGCACATTCAAAGCAACCTACTAGAGGAGACTATGGATTCATCTCCTGAGATAAATTTTTATGTACAGTTGGATATTCTATTCTCGGATGAGATTTAGTTTAGATATGGCAAAATAATGGAGGCCAGACCAGATGACATTTGAGGGTCTACTCTGATATTGTTGTTCCATGGTAATACAGCCACAGGCATCTATATTCAAGCCTAAGGTAAGGAAATCTGAATTCTTCTTACTGCTGTAATCTTTAGGGCATTTCTTTTCTTCTTTTCTTTCATTGAATATATTTGACATCTAACATCGTGCAAAGAGCATTTTTTAAAATTAAAAAAGTCACTTCAGAACTCATTTGAATAAGCAGTTGCCCATTGTTTGATTGAATGAAAAAAAAATTAAAGTAATCTCTACACACAATGTGGGGCTTGAACTCATGAACCTGAGATCAAGAGTTGCACAGCCTACCAAATGAGTCAGCCAGGTTCCCTAGATTAAAAAAAAAATTAATAGCCAAATAGTTATAAGAGCATATATAATATCTATGTGCATTTATGTATGTATTTTAATTCGCAAATGAAATTATATATATTTAAATTATGCAATGTGATGATTTTATATACATACAATTTGTGAAATCATGAACACAGTCATGTTAATTAGCACATCAATCACCTCACATAGTTACCATTCTTTTTGTGCATAGTGAAAATGCTTAAGATCTACTCTTTTAGGAAATTTCAAGTGTGCTATAGAGCATCATTAGCTATAGTCACCATGCCATACATTAGATCTCCAGAACTTATTCATCTTATAACTGAAGACTTATATCCTCTGACCAATATTTACCCATTTCTCTAGCCCCTGGCAGCCACTACTCTACTCTCTGCTTCTATGAGTTTAAATTTTTTAGATTCCACATATAAGTGAGGTCATATGGTATTTGTCTTTATCAGTCTGATTTATTTCACTGAACATAATGTCCACCAGGTTCATCTATGTTGTTGTAAATTGCAAGGTTCCCTTCTTTTTTTATGGCTGAATAATACTTGATTGGGGATGTGTAATAAAAATGTCTATACTATTTAGAGACACATACTGAAATATGTAGAGGCTAAAGGACATGCTTGAAATTTGTTTTAAAATATTTCAGAAATAAAGAATAAAGGGAGAGCTGTGTGATTATATTTCTGTCTCTATCATTATCACATTGTTTTTAGCCATTCACCTGTCATTAATCTATCAACAGACAGGTTGGTTCTGTATCTTGGATATTGTGAATAATTCTGCTGTGAACATGGGGGGGTGCAGGTATCTCTTTGAGATCTGATTTCATTTCTTTTGGATATATACCCAGAAGTAGGATTACTGGAACATATGGTAGTTTTATTTTTAGTTTTTTGAGGAACCTCCAAACTGTTTTTCATAGTGGCTATACCAATTTACATTTCTACCAACAGTGTACCGGATATACTCCCACACCCTCGGCAACACTTGTTATTTTTTGTCTTTTTGATAATAGTCATCCTAACAGGTGGGAGGTGATAGGTTATTGTGATTTTTGCATTTTCCTGATGATTAATGATTTTGAGAACCTTTTATACACCTATTGGCTATTTTTATGTCTTCCTTTGGAAAAATATCTATTTAGGTTCTTTTCCCATTTAAAAAAAATTGGATTATTTAGTTTTCTTTGCTATTAAGTTGTGTAAATTCCTTATATATTTTGTATATTAACCTCTTATCAAGATAGATATTTGCAAATATTTTCTCCCGTTCCATTGTTTGCCTTTTCAGTTTGTTGACTCTTTCCTTTGCTGTATGGAAGTTTTTAAGTTTGATATAGACCTGCGTTTATTTTGTTTTTGTTTCCTATGCTTTTGGTGTCATATCCAAAATATCATTTCCAAGACTATTGTCAAGTATGTTTTCACCTATGTTTTATTCTAGGAGTTTTATATTTTCAGGTATACATTTAAGTCTTTAATCCACTTCAGATTAATTTCTGGGAATTGTGTAATATAGGTGTCTAATCTCATTCTTTTACATGTGGCTGTCCAGTTTTCCCAGCACCATTTATTGAACAGACTACCCTTTCCTCATTGAATATTTTTGGCTCATTTATCAAATATTAGTTGACCATTTATACATGGGTTTATTTATGGGCTCTTTGTTCTGTTCCATTCGTCTATGTATCTGTTTTTATGCCAGTCCCATACTATTTTGATTAATACAGCTTTGTAACACAGTTTGAAATCAAGAAGTATGATGTCCCTCCCAGCTTTGTTCTTTCTCAAAATAGCTTTGGCTATTCAGGGTCTTTTGTAGCTCCACACAAATGTTAGGATTGTTTGTTCTATTTGTGTGAAAAATGCCAAAAGAATTTTGATGGCAATTGCATTGAATCTGTAGATTGCTTTGGGTAGTTTGGAAACTTTAACAATATTAATTATTCTGATACAAGAACTGTCGCG
Organism: Panthera uncia; assembly: GCF_023721935.1. NCBI lineage: Eukaryota > Metazoa > Chordata > Mammalia > Carnivora > Felidae > Panthera > Panthera uncia. Next base: position 80,841,283 of record NC_064817.1, read on the forward strand.
ACCGGCACCACAAACACCGAGGTCAGGGTCCTGAGGGTAGGAGAATGCAAGAAAAAAAGAGAGAAGAGAAAGTTTGGGAACAGGAGGGTCCCCTGGGCTAATGGCCCAAGTGACGGCTTTATTGTTGCTGTACACAATCTTTGATATCCAGACTCTTATGGGTCAGGCCATTCTAAGAATAAACAGGTTTCACATAATCGCTGCCAACCAAAACATTTAGTTCTGTGTTTCTTGTGCATTTTCTAGACGGGTCACAAGACCTTGTTGATAAGATTGCTAGCAAAACACAATTCCCATGTTTGTTTCTATCTGACTCGGGGTAGAAAAAGGGAGGTAGCATTACTGCCAACACCTGCAGACCACAGGCTTCAGGAATTAACTTTCTCAGCCTTGACAAGGCTTTCGTATGCCCTTGAAAGTGGGGGAATGGGAGGGGGACCCACCGGGTTGGCTGAGTCAACAGGGAATGTTGCTGGACCCATCTCAGCCTGGCACCGGGCCCGGCCCCCCACAAAGAACACGGGATATCTTTCCATTTATTTGTGTCTTTCTCAATTTCTGTATGTGCAGTTCAAAGAATAAAAACAGAAAAAAATAAAATCAGCACTTAAGTAATCACCACCCAGCTTATGAAAATAAAAATTGCCAGTCATTCTAAAGTTACCTATGTGTGCATCCCCATTCTGAAGTTACCTGTCTATGCATCCACTTTCCTCCCATCCAAAGGTAACTGCTAGCTTGAAATTTGGATAAACCATTTACTTGATTTTCATTATTTTTATCACACATGTTTTTACTCATAAATATTGTGTCATATTGTTTTAAAAATTCATATAAATTAAATCAGACTGTATCTTATTCTTTTGCTCAATATTATATTTTCCCAGATTTATTCATGTTAATGTGAGTAGCTATAGTTAATTTTAATTACTGTATGATAATTCAATTGTATAATTATATTAGGGCTTATTTACACTTTTAATGGATGTATGGGTTATTGCCAGGTTTTTGGATATTAAAAGTATTGGTGACATTCATATGCTTGTTTGCCTTTTAACATGTGTAAGAGTTTCTCTAGGTATAAAGATAAAAAAGCAATTTCTGGGTTGGTTACATGGTATATACATATTCAACCTGAATTATGTTAGAATTCTTTCAGACATGATTTGCATATGCTTTTGCCAGTAGTCTGGAGGATGCTACTAACCTTGGGACATTTGAAGTTGAATTTTTTTTTTTTTTCTTAGGATTTTGTACACGTAGTATGAATCCCAACCAGAGATTCACATGGAGGCCCACTTGTGGTTACAAATTCTCAGGGGAATTTTTTTTTTCCTGATTTCTTTTTTTTTACTGTTCAGATCCTTCAGGTAGTTATTTTTGTGTGTGTGTGTTTTGTCCAGAGTTTATCATTATTATCTGCAGGAGGGTAGGTTTCACTAGCAGCTTACTTCTCCATGCTGGCCATGACATATTGTTGAGTGAAAAAAAAGGTACAAAATAGCATAAATGAAATGATTATATAGCTTAATAAAATATGGAAGGATATATACAACTTTTTTATTTTTAGAGAAGTGGCATCATGAAGGACTTTCACTATTTACTTTCTAGACACTTGTATTGTTGAATGTTTACACAGAACATGTATTACTTCTATAATCACAATAACAATGAAGATATTTTCATTTCTTAAAAAGAAAATCTCACTCCCAGAATAGGCTCTAGTCTCAGTCATTAAAATCACAACTTATGTATAAGTAAATGTGTTACCCTTCCCAGGGGTATATGCATCTTAAGGCGTCTACCTCATTGCAAAGCGACAGGTCTTTTTTTTTTTTTTTTTAAATAATGCTTTTATTTATTTTTGAGAGAGAGAAAGAGAGAGAGAGAGAGAGCGAGCGCAGGAGCATGGGAGGGGCAGAGAAAGAGGGAGACACAGAATTTAAAGCAGGCTGCGGCCTCTGATCTGTCAGCACAGAGCCCGACGCAGGGCTCAAACTCAAGAACTGTGAAAATTATGACTTGAGCCGAAGTCTGATGCTTAACCAACTGAGACATCTAGGCGCCCTATGACAGGTCTTCTATAGGGAGAAAATGATTTTTGTTATCTTGGGTCAGGGTAGACCTTTCAGCAGTTGGACCTTCCTTGGCCTTCTGAATAACTCTTTGGGCCTGGGTCTGAATTGAGGTAGTTTATAGATTGAGATTTTGACCTAAGTGATCTCTTTCCATAGGAGCTATCATAGCATTGCTTTGGTTCTGTTAAAAGAGTAACTTGGAAGATGTTAGTGTCAGCAGGAAGATGAATCCTTTTTCCATGTGCTCTCATTGAAATAACGTCATGGAAGACCTCAGATTGGATCTAGAAAAATATAATGTGTTTAATAGTTGTCTTCTGGGGGACCTCTAAACTCTTTTTCAAACACACTAGATGGGAGCTGCTTCCAGATATCAGTGCCCTGGCCTTTCCCCCATTATATTACCACATTCTAGTGTGTCTTCCTGGTAGGACACTACATGCTGCAATCTTTAAGGTCTCTCTGTTGCTTCATTTTCTCAAAGTCCATGCTCCCAAACTGACAGCAAGGTAATATGACACCAAGCTCCATGCAAATGTATTTGTGGGTATCACTGGGTACCCATGTGTTACTGGTTGATCTCTCTCATTTCAACATATCTTCACAAAAAATAGCCTTAGCCCAAATAAGTGACTCTAATACTTGGGAATTCAGGCACTATGGCTGGTTTGTTGGGGGGAGTATTTTGGGTACATAGACAGGGAGTCAACATAGTCCAAACACAGAGATGAAGTTTTAAGATATGAGGTGAGAGACTTGGAATTTGGAATGATCTGAGCTTCACATTAAAACTCTCCAGGAAGCCAGAGTGACTCCTAATAACTCCCCTTGAACTTACTTATTGACCAGGGCTTGTTCTTCATGTAAATCACACAGCTCTAGCCTTCTCCTGTCCACTGACAGGAAGACAGTTCTAGAACTGTTGAGCCCTGCATGCTAAAAAAAATAATATCAGCTTAAATTTTTTTCCCTGTTAAAAATAGCAGCTAGGTTGGTTGCTCCACTGAGTCATTTGTCTCTATTAAGACTCTTGAAGTAGAAACGTGGAAAGTAGGCTCTGGTCAGATAGCATTTACCTTCATTTGAGGCCCGAGCCTTATTCTTACAGGAACCAGTGGTTCAGAAGATGCTTTAAATATCCCCGTAACTACCCTTTGCTGGGAGAAAAGAAGGCCTTCTGTTCTTTCTCAGTCACCACTATCACCAAACCTCCTTTGACCCTCAAAGCTCCTGTCTCCCCTTTTGAATCCTTTCATTGTATCCTTAACACATTCCTCTCACTACTTCCACCTGTTCTCAACATTGCTGTGTGTTCCAATGTATTCTTTCCTCATTCCGTATCCTAGTAATGGAAAATGTATACCCCCCTCTTGCCACTTTGGACCAGATAATCTTCAAGTGCTCTTTGGAAACTTCTGATTTTATTCTTTCTTTTTCCTGTATCCTTCGTTTTTTCCAATCCCATAAGTTATTTACCCTGGGTTTAAAAGAAGGTTCAGGGATTACCTAGTCCAAATAAAATAGATGGCTTCCCTGAAAACACCTTCCCCTGCTGGAGAGGATATGGAGAAAGCTATCTCCCTAAAGCTTCTATTCACTGTCTCCATCCTTCCCTTTGCCAGCAAATTTCTTAAAAGTTTAGCCTACAGTTATGGCCTCTATTACTTACCCACCCACTTGCCTCAACCCACTGCAGTTTGACTTAAACCTTCACCACTCTGCTAGAACTGCTTTTTTAAAAGTCACTCGTGGCCTCCTGCATGGTCAATCTCGTGGCCTCTTTTTAAACCTTTATTTTTTTTAATTTTTTTTTAACATTTATTTATTTTTTTTAATATATGAAATTTACTGTCAAATTGGTTTCCATACAACACCCAGTGCTCATCCCAAAAGGTGCCCTCCTCAATACCCATCACCCACCCTGCCCTCCCTCCCACCCCCCATCAACCCTCAGTTTGTTCTCAGTTTTTAACAGTCTCTTATGCTTTGGCTCTCTCCCACTCTAACCTCTTTTTTTTTTTTTCTTTCCTTCCCCTCCCCCATGGGTTTCTGTTATGTTTCTCAGGATCCACATAAGAGTGAAACCATATGGTATCTGTCTTTCTCTGTATGGCTTATTTCACTTAGCATCACACTCTCCAGTTCCATCCATGTTGCCACAAAAGGCCATATTTCATTTTTTCTCATTGCCACGTAGTATTCCATTGTGTATATAAACCACAATTTCTTTATCCATTCATCAGTTGATGGACATTTAGGCGCTTTCCATAATTTAGCTATTGTTGAGAGTGCCGCTATAAACATTGGGGTACAGGTGCCCCTATGCATCAGTACTCCTGTATCCCTTGGATAAATTCCTAGCAGTGCTATTGCTGGGTCATAGGGTAGGTCTATTTTTAATTTTCTGAGGAACCTCCACACTGCTTTCCAGAGCGGCTGCACCAATTTGCATTCCCACCAACAGTGCAAGAGGGTTCCTGTGTCTCCACATCCTCTCCAGCATCTATAGTCTCCTGATTTCTTCATTTTGGCCACTCTGACTGGCGTGAGGTGGTATCTGAGTGTGGTTTTGATTTGTATTTCCCTGATAAGGAGCGACGTTGAGCATCTTTTCATGTGCCTGTTGGCCATCCGGATGTCTTCTTTAGAGAAGTGTCTATTCATGTTTTCTGCCCATTTCTTCACTGGGTTATTTGTTTTTCGGGTGTGGAGTTTGATGAGCTCTTTATAGATTTTGGATACTAGCCCTTTGTCCGATGTGTCATTTGCAAATATCTTTTCCCATTCCGTTGGTTGCCTTTTAGTTTTGTTGGTTGTTTCCTTTGCTGTGCAGAAGCTTTTTATCTTCATAAGGTCCCAGTAATTCACTTTTGCTTTTAATTCCCTTGCCTTTGGGGATGTGCCGAGTAAGAGATTGCTACGGCTGAGGTCAGAGAGGTCTTTTCCTGCTTTCTCCTCTAAGGTTTTGATGGTTTCCTGTCTCACATTCAGGTCCTTTATCCATTTTGAGTTTCTTTTTGTGAATGGTGTGAGAAAGTGGTCTAGTTTCAACCTTCTGCATGTTGCTGTCCAGTTCTCCCAGCACCATTTGTTAAAGAGACTGTCTTTTTTCCATTGGATGTTCTTTCCTGCTTTGTCAAAGATGAGTTGGCCATACGTTTGTGGGTCTAGCTCTGGGGTTTCTATTCTATTCCATTGGTCTATGTGTCTGTTTTTATGCCAATACCATGCTGTCTTGATGATGACAGCTTTGTAGTAGAGGCTAAAGTCTGGGATTGTGATGCCTCCTGCTTTGGTCTTCTTCTTCAAAATTACTTTGGCTATTCGGGGCCTTTTGTGGTTCCATATGAATTTTAGGATTGCTTGTTCTAGTTTCCAGAAGAATGCTGGTGCAATTTTGATTGGGATTGCATTGAATGTGTAGATAGCTTTGGGTAGTATTGACATTTTGACAATATTTATTCTTCCAATCCATGAGCATGGAATGTCTTTCCATTTCTTTATATCTTCTTCAATTACCTGCATAAGCTTTCTATAGTTTTCAGCATACAGATCTTTTACATCTTTGGTTAGATTTATTCCTAGGTATTTTATGCTTCTTGGTGCAATTGTGAATGGGATCAGTTTCTTTATTTGTCTTTCTGTTGCTTCATTGTTAGTGTATAAGAATGCAACTGATTTCTGTACATTGATTTTGTATCCTGCAACTTTGCTGAATTCATGTATCAGTTCTAGCAGACTTTTGGTGGAGTCTATCGGATTTTCCATGTATAATATCATGTCATCTGCAAAAAGCGAAAGCTTGACTTCATCTTTGCCAATTTGGATGCCTTTGATTTCCTTTTGTTGTCTGATTGCTGATGCTAGAACTTCCAGCACTATATTAAACAACAGCGGTGACAGTGGGCATCCCTGTCGTGTTCCTGATATCAGGGAAAAAGCTCTCAGTTTTTCCCCGTTGAGGATGATGTTAGCTGTGGGCTTTTCATAAATGGCCTTTATGATCTTTAAGTACGTTCCTTCTATCCCGACTTTCTCAAGGGTTTTTATTAAGAAAGGGTGCTGGATTTTGTCAAAGGCCTTTTCTGCATCGATTGACAGGATCATATGGTTCTTCTCTTTTTTTTTGTTAATGTGATGTATCACGTTGATGGATTTGCGAATGTTGAACCAGCCCTGCATCCCAGGAATGAATCCCACTTGATCATGGTGAATAATTCTTTTTATATGCTGTTGAATTCGATTTGCTAGTATCTTATTAAGAATTTTTGCATCCATATTCATCAGGGATATTGGCCTGTAGTTCTCTTTTTTTACTGGGTCTCTGTCTGGTTTAGGAATCAAAGTAATACTGGCTTCATAGAATGAGTCTGGAAGTTTTCCTTCCCTTTCCATTTCTTGGAATAGCTTGAGAAGGATAGGTATTATCTCTGCTTTAAATGTCTGGTAGAACTCCCCTGGGAAGCCATCTGGTCCTGGACTCTTATTTGTTGGGAGATTTTTGATAACCGATTCAATTTCTTCGCTGGTTATGGGTCTGTTCAAGCTTTCTATTTCCTCCTGATTGAGTTTTGGAAGAGTGTGGGTGTTTAGAAATTTGTCCATTTCTTCCAGGTTGTCCAATTTGCTGGCATATAATTTTTCATAGTATTCCCTGATAATTGTTTGTATCTCTGAGGGATTGGTTGTAATCATTCCATTTTCATTCATGATTGTATCTATTTGGGTCATCTCCCTTTTCTTTTTGAGAAGCCTGGCTAGAGGTTTGTCAATTTTGTTTATTTTTTCAAAAAACCAACTCTTGGTTTCGTTGAGCTGCTCTACAGTTTTTTTAGATTCTATATTGTTTATTTCTGCTCTGATCTTTATTATTTCTCTTCTTCTGCTGGGTTTAGGCTGCCTTTGCTGTTCTGCTTCTATTTCCTTTAGGTGTGCTGTTAGGTTTTGTATTTGGGATTTTTCTTGTTTCTTGAGATAGGCCTGGATTGCAATGTATTTTCCTCTCAGGACTGCCTTCGCTGCATCCCAAAGCATTTGGATTGTTGTATTTTCATTTTCGTTTGTTTCCATATATATTTTAATTTCTTCTCTAATTGCCTGGTTGACCCACTCATTCGTTAGCAGGGTGTTCTTTAACCTCCATGCTTTTGGAGGTTTTCCAGACTTTTTCCTGTGGTTGATTTCAAGCTTCATAGCATTGTGGTCTGAAAGTATGCATGGTATAATTTCAATTCTTGTAAACTTATGAAGGGCTGTTTTGTGACCCAGTATATGATCTATCTTGGAGAATGTTCCATGTGCACTCGAGAAGAAAGTATATTCTGTTGCTTTGGGATGCAGAGTTCTAAATATAAATGTCAAGTCCATCTGATCCAATGTATCATTCAGGGCCCTTGTTTCTTTATTGATAGATGATCTATCCATTGCTGTAAGTGGAGTGTTAAAGTCCCCTGCAATTACCACATTCTTATCAATAAGGTTGCTTATGTTTATGAGTAATTGTTTTATATATCTGGGGGCTCGGGTATTTGGCGCATAGACATTTATAATAGTTAGCTCTTCCTGGTGGATAGACCCTGTGATTATTATATAATGCCCTTCTTCATCTCTTGTTACAGCCTTTAATTTAAAGTCTAGTTTGTCTGATATAAGTATGGCTACTCCAGCTTTCTTTTGGCTTCCAGGAGCATGATAAATAGTTCTCCATCCCCTCACTATCAATCTAAAGGTGTCCTCAGATCTAAAATGAGTCTCTTGTAGACAGCAAATAGATGGGTCTTGTTTTTTTATCCATTCTGATACCCTATGTCTTTTAGTTGGCGCATTTAATCCATTTACATTCAGTGTTATTATAGAAAGATATGGGTTTAGAGTCATTGTGATGTCTGTATGTTTTATGCTTGTAGTGATGTCTCTGGTACTTTGTCTCACAGGATCCCCCTTAGGATCTCTTGTAGGGCTGGTTTTGTGGTGACAAATTCCTTCAGTTTTTGTTTGTTTGGGAAGACCTTTATCTCTCCTTCTACTCTAAATGACAGACTTGCTGGATAAAGGATTCTCGGCTGCATATTTTTTCTGTTTAGCACACTGTAGATATCGTGCCAAGCCTTTCTGGCCTGCCAAGTTTCAAAGGAGAGATCAGTCACGAGTCTTATAGGTCTCCCTTTATATGTGAGGGCACGTTTATCCCTTGCTGCTTTCAGAATTTTCTCTTTATCCTTGTATTTTGCCAGTTTCACTATGATATGTCGTGCAGAAGATCGATTCAAGTTACGTCTGAAGGGAGTTCTCTGTGCCTCTTGGATTTCAATGCCTTTTTCCTTCCCCAGTTCAGGGAAGTTCTCAGCTATAATTTGTTCAAGTACCCCTTCAGCACCTTTCCCTCTCTCTTCCTCCTCTGGGATACCAATTATGCGTATATTATTTTTTTTTAGTGTATCACTTAGTTCTCTAATTTTCCCCTCATACTCCTGGATTTTTTTATCTCTCTTTCTTTCAGCTTCCTCTTTCTCCATAACTTTATCTTCTAGTTCACCTATTCTCTCCTCTGCCTCTTCAAGCCGAGCCATCGTGGTTTCCATTTTGTTTTGCATTTCATTTAAAGCGTTTTTCAACTCCTCGTGACTGTTCCTTAGTCCCTCGATCTTTATGGCAAGAGATTCTCTGCTGTCCTGTATACTGTTTTCAAGCCCAGCGATTAATTTTATGACTATTATTCTAAATTCACTTTCTGTTATATTATTTAAATCCTTTTTGATCAGTTCATTAGCTATTGTTATTTCCTGGAGATTCTTCTGAGGGGAATTCTTCCGTTTGGTCATTTTGGAGAGTCCCTGGCGTGGTGAGGACCTGCAGTGCACTTCCCCTGTGCTGTGGTGTATAACTGGAGTTGGTGGGCAGGGCCGCAGTCCGACCCGATGTCTGCCCCCAGCCCACTGCTGGGGCCACAGTCAGACCGGTGTGTGCCTTCTCTTCCCCTCTCCTAGGGGCGGGATTCACTGTGGGTGGCGTGTCCCGTCTGGGCTACTTGCACACTGCCAGGCTTGTGTTGCTGGGGATCTGGCGTATTAGCTGGGGTGGGTAGGCAAGGTGCACAGGGGCTGGAGGGGCAGGCTTAGCTCACTTCTCCTTAGGTGATCCACTTCAGGAGGAGCCCTGTGGCAGCGGGAGGGAGTCAGATCCGCTGCCGGAGGTTTGGCTCCGCAGAAGCACAGAGTTGGGTGTTTGCGCGGAGCGAGCAAGTTCCCTGGCAGGAACTGGTTCCCTTTGGGATTTTGGCTGGGGGATGGGCGGGGGAGATGGCGCTGGCGCCTTTGTTCCCCGCCAAGCTGAGCTCTGCCGTCAGGGGGCTCAGCAGCTCTCCCTCCCTTTGTCCTCCAGCCTTCCCGCTTTCTGAGCAGAGCTGTTAACTTATGACCTCCCAGACGCTAAGTCGCGCTTGCTGTCGGAACACAGTCTGTCCGGCCCCTCCGCTTTTGCCAGCCAGACTCGGGGGCTCTGCTTGGCAGGCGAGCCGCCCCTCCGTCCCGGCTCCCTCCCGCCAGTCCGTGGAGCGCGCACCGCCTTGCCGCCCTTCCTACCCTCTTCCGTGGGCCTCTAGTCTGCGCTTGACTCCTGAGACTCCCTTCTGCTAATCCTCTGGCGGTTTTCTGGGTTCTTTAGGCAGGTGTAGGTGGAATCTAAGTGATCGGCCGGACGCGCTGTGAGCCCCGCGTCCTCCTACGCCGCCATCTTCCTAATCCGAGAACATTTATTTATTTTTGAGACAGAGAGAGACAGAGCATGAACGGGGGAGGAGCAGAGAGAGAGGGAGACCCAGAATCAGAAGCAGGCTCCAGGCTCTGAGCCATCAGCCCAGAGCCCGATGCGGGGCTCGAACTCAAGGACTGCAAGATCATGACCTGAGCTGAAGTTGGACGCTTAACCGACTGAGCCACCCAGGCGCCCCTTAAACCTTTAGTTTTAATTAAGGAAGGTTTCCTGGGTACATTGGTGTTCTCAGTCACTTGGCGAAATATAAAAGGTCCAGTCTCTATTTTTGAGGGACAAATGAGAACTCATGATAATGATGCTTGTTCCTAGAATGGCACTAGGGAATGGGTGGTGGGGTGGGGAGGAGCTCTGGGTTTTCTTTTCTTGCTGTGATTAAAAATCAAATAAGCATTTTATTCTTTCATTGATTTATTTGATGTATAATTTTGTGTGTCTACCACGTGCTGGCAGGATAGCAGTGCACAACTCTCTGGGATGTGGTGAGGCTTCCTGCTGCTTCTGTAAGGACCAAGAGATAAGCAAACCTGCAAATTGTCTTAGTATCTGAGTTACTGTGCTAGACTCTCTGTAGGCTTAGCAATCAATTGCCACACCTGCCTGCCACTAGTCAAGAGCAATGTTCACTTACCTAATGATGAATTTTAAAAGCCCACCCTAAGATACAAAATTATCCACCTTACATCAGTTTTAAAATACCACTAGGATGAGGTGGGAGGAATGATCTGAGTGTAATTTATTTGAAAACTTGGTTCTGGCAGAGGGAATTTAAGTTAATGTTAATAAAAAACGTCTTGAAAAGAGGTCAAGTGGGTAACATAGCTTTAAAAAATTCTGTTTCATAATCCTGTCCATTTAGAAATAGGAGGAGTGCAGTTTGTCTGAAGGAGACAAGGGAGAGCTTTGGCCTCAGGTCCTTGCTTTGAACTTCTGAGCTTATTAGCAAAGGGAATCAATATTCAGAACAATTTTACCACAAGCTGCAAGAACTTGGACTCTTCATTCAATGTGATTATTTCCTACCCTCTAGCTGTCCATAAGGGAGGCTCTTAAACATGCTGTTCAGGCCTGAACAAAACATTAGCCAAGCCTTATGATGTTTGGACATACTAGGCAACACAGGAGTCATTAATTATGGGGTTACTGACAGATGCTAAGTACAAGCATCTGTGTTGTTAAGATTTCTTTTACTGATCAACACATAACAGGGCCTGAGAACTGGGGGAAAAAAGATAAAGCATATTTGAGGATGCACAGTGCATGCAGATTTGATTCAGATTTAGGAATAAGAAAATAAAATGCAAAGTGGGAATCTTGACATTGCTAACCACACTTGAAGAGTACTAAACATCTTAATTCTCTTAATGATCCTGAATGTTTTAAGGATAAAGTTAACTAAAATAAAAGGATTCACTTTTCAAAATACACATGGTGAGCATATTCTGAGAATATGAAATCATACATTTCTATTTTTCAGGTAAGAATTAATTTGTAGAAAGAATATACCAGTAGAAAAATGTTTATTTAATGCTTCTATTTTCAAAGGTACTAATTCCTTAGAAATTTTCTCAGTAACCAGGAAGAAGTTTCCTATATTATTCTACCAGTCTAATAGATAAGTGAGTTAGTCACTTAAGCCTACAGGAAATGCATTTGTTAGGGTATAATCTATGTTATTAAGTACTCAGGGGACTCACTATTAAGTTATAAATCAGTGTCACTATTGATTCAGGAAAAAAGACCAATGAGTCTTCACACATTATACTAACTGATGTCCAGCCATCTAGGGAAAATGAGAAAAACCTCAACCTTGGAGCTTAAATATATGCATGTAATATGACTCCTTTATAAAGGAAGAATAGAAGTCCCTTTGGGGTTGGCATATTTTAATTCCAACTACATGAGATTATGAGAAATCTATTGTATAACTGTATTGGAGACATAAAATTGTTTGAAATGTGCTTCAGAGGTTCACAATGAAGGAAGGACAAAGTCTTTTACAGAATCCAAGCTCAAAAGCAAACAAGTACCAGAGTGGACTATTTGTGGCAAAGATTGTCAAAAATGCCAAATGGGACAATGTAATTATTTAATACTTAGCTGTATAACTGAGGTGAATGAAAAGAATCACAGGTAACACTAGATGTATATTTGTATGGTCTTCATTGAATTTTTTAATTATCTTCATGACATTGCATTAATAAAAGAAAATAATTAAGAAATATTGAGGACTTGGGGCACCTGGGTGGTTCAGTCAGCGTCCTACTTCAGCTCAGGTCATGATCTCACAGTTCATTGGTTCAAGCCCCACATCAGGCTCTGTGCTGACAGCTCAGAGGCTGGAGCCTGCTTCAGAGTCTGTGTCTCCTTCTCTCTCCACCCCTCCCCTGTTCGTTCTCTCTCTCTCTCTCTCTCTCTCTCTCTCAAAAATAAAATAAAAACAGTAAAAATTTAAAAAAAAGAAATATTCAGGACTTAATTGGTGTCAAGTACACTTGTACATGTATGACCTCAGTCAAGCCACACAGCAGCTCTGTTATAAGTAAGTACTATTATAATTCTCATGTTATGTTGTTACTCCCATTTTACAGAAGAGGTAACTAAGGCTTATAAAAGACTTGCCTAGGATTACATACAGTTAGCAAGAGATAGATCTGGGATTCAAACCTAGGCTGTCGAATTCTGCATTTATAACCACTTCATAGGAATAGGGGCTTCTCCTCTTTATACTCCACTGGAAGGAACCTAATAGATCATTTATACCAAGTCCATCCCCCTCCCTTATATCCATATTGTGGAGGTATTTAATTTGAGACCCAGAGTGGGGAAATAAGTAGCCTAACTGTGGCTGCTGCTGGGATAAGAATTGCTAATTTCATCATATTCAAACAGAAGAAGAGTATCCTTAGTCTTTATTTATTACCAAAATAAATAAGTAAATAAATAAGGGAGCTCATGGCTACTTGGGTGGCACCCTATGGCACCAGGTTTAATGACCTGTATGTCAGGGTACTTCTGGGGCTCTGTGGTTATGAAGAAGATAGAAGTGGTTTTGCCCTCAAGTCAGAGGGTCACAGCAAGTGTGAGGCTTGTGGGAGAATGCTTGCCTGCCTGATGTGTCTCTGTCCTTGGGCTGTGCTAATCCTGCTTGGCTGAAAGGCTAGCCTGATTCCAAGTCTCAGCTGAAGCTGGCAGCTCATGATCAAATGGATTCTAGGAGGGCCTTGCTCAAAGCTCAGGCTCCAAAGCTGGTGGGTAGATAGGAGCAGGAAGAAGGGGAAGGACAATGTGCTTGTGAGAATAGGGAGAACAGGGAGGGAGGGACTGAGATGCAGTCAACAAGGAGCATCTCCTCGAAGCTTCCCCTTTATTTTCCACCATACCTCAGAGCCTCTCCCTTCCCACTCTGACTCCCTCTTCTTCCTTTGTTACTGGTAACTCTTAGGACCAGTTAATAAGGAGAGGGAAAATTAGCTGCAATTGGAACAGTCTTTGTTTACACCCCTGCTCAACTTTGGGCATTTAGAGAATAGAGAAAAAGTGGTGAGCCCTGAGCTTGAAATCTTATGCAATCAGGCTGCTGGAAAAAAAAAAAAAAAAAGAAAGGAAGTCATTATTTTTAGGTTTGTCATGTTTGTCTCACCATGATAAAGCAAACTATCTAATTCAAACTGAGGCCAGAGAACGAGCCCAGTGCAGCTGTCAAAGAAGCTTGGAGAAAAGGAGAAAAAATAGTTTTCACGTGCTGTTCCTTCTGTCTGGAATGCTCTTCCCCCCACACTTGAGACTGCAACTCAATTCATGGAAGCATTCCAAGTAGCATTCTACCACCCCTTTCAAGGTCATAGTCCCCTCTTACCTGTTTCCAGAGAACCAGAAAATTCTCCTTGGTATCACCCATCCCAGTTGTGATTTTATTCTTACTAGTGTGATTTTTTTGATGAATGTGTCTCCCACATTAGACTAGAAGTTGCACAAGGGCAGGGACTTTTCCCCTGTCCTTCAGGCTCTTCAGTGTTGACATAATTCTTGGCACACATTAGGTGCTCAGGAACAGTCTGCTAAATAAATGATTTATCAAATAATATCCAGTACATGGGAGTAGAATATTTTTCACTATTTCCTCTGTGAAGAGAGTCAATATAGCATATGAATGCAGCACTGGAGTCAAAGTAGTTGGGTTCAAATCCCAGTTTGCTTTTTACCATGTAACCTCAGTAAAATCACTTAAGGTCTGTGCCTCAGTTTCCTCATCTGTAAAATGGGGAGAAGAATTGCATCTTTTTCATAGTTTTGTTGTAAGGACTAAATTAATTAATACATGTAAAGCATATACTTGGCATACTTACTATATTCAATAAATGTGAACTATTATTAAAGCCTTTGCTTTATTAAGCAATTGTGTATAGCTTCTTTTTATACAAATTATGTCTTCTGACACCAGTGGCAGAGATATTGTACTGCCTTTTGATTCATAGTCCTTGGGTTCATTCCTAACCACCCCCTCCCCTGGCCCACATTCTCTATTTCACTCCATTACTTGATTTAATGTCACTGAGGCAGGTAGTGAGTGAGTCCTTTTTTTTTTTTTTTTTTTTGCTCCTGCCTTCTGAATGTCACGAATGTTTCCAAAGAAGGAATAAATATGAGTGCAAAGCATAAATCTAGCAGCTGCCTAGGCTTCCCAGGTTGCAAAGTAGTAAAATGAAGTAAGTGTCTTGTGTGTTTCACTTTGAAGTGACAGGAAAATAAGTGGTCCATCAACCACTAATTACTTGGCAGATCACTGATGAGAGGTTCTGGCTCCCATAAGATTGCGTTAGAGCCAGCTAGGTGCTTGCAGTTTACTACATTGGTTATTATGTTAATCAATGAAGAGGAATTGAATGAAGTACAGGGTTCTAATTTATTTGGTGCATAGGTTTTATGCATGAAATTGCTAGGCTTTGAAACAAATGACGATAAAGAGGAAATTGTGCCTTCTAATCCTGCCACCCTTAGGCAACCGTGGTGGGTATCCCATCCATGAGCATTGCAGATCCTCATCTCCTTGACCCTTTGTGCAATGTTGATGCATTTGTGTTCTTATGTTCATATTGGATCCAGAGATTTTAGGATGGATACTTGGTTTTCTGCTTCCAGTGAATACAGCACCTTTGACTTTTGTAAAAGGGGAATTCCATGGTTATAAGCTCAGGTTCTGGAATGAGATAGCCTAGATTTAAGTTCTAGAGAATTACTTATGAGTTCTGTGACCTTGGCCATGCTACCTAATCTCTCTATTCCAGTTTTTTAACTGGCAAAAAGATCTCAATCTTAAAGGTTTTTGTGAAGATTACATGAGTTATTATGTATAAAGCATTAGTACACACTATCATATAGAGTAAATGGTCAACAAATTATTGTTAGTAATAATATGAGCTTCCTCTTTTTTTTGGTGCTTCCTCATTTTGATAACCTTTTGGAAAGTTTATTAATTATGCAGCCATCTCTGTGGTAAAAACTTTACATAATTATCTTATGTAGTCCTCTCAATCACAGCTGTGAGATAGGTATTATTCTTACCTCTGTTGTACAGGTGAGAAACGGAGACTCAGAGATTAAATCACTTGTCTTAAGGACATGCAACCAGTAAGTAGTAGAACCTCCTCTCTTCCCCACCACATGGTGAGAAAGGGAGGAGGCTGTAAAGAAGAGGGAGAGCTATCAAGGCTCCAGGCAACATATCTGTTCTGTCCTCAGGGCAGACTGAAAAGGAAAGTTCAAGAACCCCAGGCAATCAATCACTCTCAGGTGAGCAAAGCATGTAACATGTCACTGGACTTCTCTAACATTTATACTCATTGTCACCATGATAATTGCTCCCTTTGCAATATAGCTACCTCCTTCGTCCCTGACTTGGGAGCAAACCAAAGACATCTGTTTTAGGAAGACAATATAAACCAGTGATTAAAAAAGGGGCCTCTGGACTCAGACTGCTGTGGTTCAAATCTGAACAGTTTTTTTTTTTTCAAAACGGCACCATACTGTTTTATTTCAACTCTCAAAGAATATAAAGAGAAAACAATTTCTGATGCTGAGCCATGCAAGTAATAATAAAAGAACAAAAAATATTGACAACAAAAAGACAATTATTTATAGGTATTTCACATTTCACAGAAATGCTTTGGCAGTACTGGCAAGTATTTCTGGCCAATTGCTTTCAACAACAGGGGTCTGAAAGAATCCCCTGATCTTAGCAAGAGAACCACCACATTTTCTCCAAATCTGACCACTTTTTGAGTGATCTTCAACACTTATTCAACTATCTAGGCTGATAGTTTTGAAAGTGTGGTCTGAGGATCCAAGAAGTTCTTGAGATCAAAAAGTTTGAGGACCATTGCTGTAGACTTTTAGTTTCTTCTGCATATTAGGAATGATGATAGTATTCACCTTATAAAAATCATTAGATTAAATGAGATAAGGCATATAAAGCTCCTAGTCCAGTGCCTGGTATATAGCATGTGCTCAGTAAACAGCTATGATTTTCATTGTCATTATTGATCTTCCATTTTGTTCTGGATTTTCTGAGGGTCTACAGCTAATCTTGTTAACATACATATGTTTATTTACTAGGAAAAACACATATATTATTGGTCCTTTGTGTGGCCATCATAGTGCTGGGTACAGTAACAAAACACATAAGAGCTTTCAAACTATCTGCAGTGACAGAATTAATATGTAAAACAACATTCACCCAGGTAAGATGGAGTGTGACTATTAAATCAAGTAGAGTATATGTGCAAAGTTGCACAGAGTGAGACCCTCTGTACTTATGTTCTCTAGGATTTCAGTGAAGGGGAAGACCAGAGCCAGAGATTGAAGGAGGTTTGGCTGGGTAATACATGTCCCAGTAATATCCTAACCATAAGAGGTAAGAGTGTGTACCTTCTCAGAAAACCTATAGGGTATATGCCAGGCTCTTAATATCTACATTGGAAATGGGACACTCCTTGGTATCTGGGAATACTCTGGTGTGATTTAACATAACAAAAACCAAATTCCTACTTCTTAAATTGTGTTACCAGGAAATGCAGGGATTTGGAGTCAGTGACCTGGTTTCAAATCCCAATTCTGTTACTTCAGTAGCTGTGAGAGCTGGGGCATGTCCAGTCACTGTATGAAGTCTTGTGATCCTGTTGTAGCAAATGAGGTTGGTAGTAATTGGCTCCCAACATAAAGAAAGCAAATGAGATCATGTAGGCGATGGCATGTTGCAAACTATAAAGCCCTAAATGAATGTGCAGTGGTGTCACCACATGGGCTTTTGCCTCTTTTGCCTAGTACATCTCTATCCCCATGATGTTCTGAGACTGGTGGCATCTGCTCCAGAGAGGAAACAGGCCTGGAATAGACTGGGTATTTACGGAGGAGATTGGCAGAGTCTGAGCTGTGAAACTCAGAGGTCTGCTCCAGATCATCCTGAGTTCCTCACTGTCACAAGCACTAAATTTACTTTCCCCATTTAAAAAAAATAGCTTTGTAATTTTGCTTATTACGTTTCTCTTCACTTTATGTTGGGGGGAATTTAAGAATACTCTCATGCACAGGGCTGTTCCTTACCTCAGAATAATCCTGTTGGGCTCATAGCTCACCTCTCATTGTCAGGTGCACAGCAGGAGAGCAACTTCCTCAGAATTGATGGCCTTTTCTAAACCCATTAAAGAAACTCTAAAGAATAGCTCTTCTGTTCCCAGGCATGAGAAGGCTTATTTTATATGGATTTGATGCCTCCAATAAGCTAGTCACTTGTGGAATAGTAGCTGCAGCCTGTTCTCATATGTGACCTAAGGACAACTAAACAAGTCAGTTTGAGATGTGCTTACCCATGCATGCTTTGGAACCTCCTCCTCTTACTGTGTAACCTTAGGCAACTTACCTAATTTTTCTGATTCATTTTATGCCTCTTTCAAAAATATATCATGAGTACTGATCCTATAGGACTAATATGAGGACTGAAGAAGGTGATGGATGTACATTGATCTCCATGGCTGGCATATAGTCAGCAATCAGCAAATGATAGCTACTATTACCATGATTATGCTAGGAACTGGTCATAGTGTTAAGGAAGCCATATCCCTGACCTCTGAGAGCTTGTATTCAAAATGAGATAAAATACAGAAGCACAAACAATCCAAATGTGGGTGGAAAGGGCAGGGAGGCTGCATTCAGTCCAATGACCATAACTCACTCCTGGTGGTTTCACTGAATTCTTCTTCCTTTCTATCCCTTCCAAACCCAAATTGTTGACCTTACCACAGAACAAGGCATTTTTTTAACCACTTAGAAACCATTTTTCTTTTTGTTTTTTCCCTAAGTGGAGTGAGGGAGAAGGGATGAGGGAGAGGGAATAAACACCATCTGGGATGAGAATATGAAGAAAAGACAGGTTTCTTTTTTTCTCATTAAAAAAAAAAGTAGGGTAGTGGGGACAGGGAGAAAAATGTGTTCTTGTTACAGAGGGGCTGTAGGGAAGAGCTGCATGGG
This sequence comes from Panthera uncia, assembly GCF_023721935.1. NCBI lineage: Eukaryota > Metazoa > Chordata > Mammalia > Carnivora > Felidae > Panthera > Panthera uncia. Next base: position 80,859,657 of record NC_064817.1, read on the forward strand.
TGGTTTCACCAAGGCACCCCTTCTTCTAATCATCTTGATGCAGGCAACGCTCTGGCCCTATCCAATCATTTATTTGCACCAAAAGGTGCAGACGCCAGAGGCAGGTGTCAAAACAATTAACACTCCCAGAAATGAATAGTCTCTCCCTAACTCTACAAGCCTGAAGGGAATCTGCTTCTCAGGAGAGCTCCTTGTGAAACTGTGTTCCTAGCCAGAGCAGTTGGGTGGGTGCACCCTGAGAACAGTTGATCCTGATCTGCAACCACATTCCAAAGCCAGTTGAAAATAGGGATAAAAGTCTATCTTTTTAAGGGATCCACCTTTCCTCTTCCTTGTAGTACCTGGCACCCCTGTAAAGCTAAATCTTTGCTTCTAAGTCTTTGAGGTTTCCTGCCCAGAGAAATGGAGATGCAGATAGGTGACTTAAAATGGTGGGAGCTGCTGTTCTTTGAAGATAAAATAGAAATAGAGATGAATGCTAGAGTTGAGGATTGAGAAAGTTTTTATTTGAAATTTAAATAGAAACTGAGACACAGGAAGACTAAGCACTTTCCTAAAGTAGCAGAGGCAGAATTTGAACCCAGGCAAGTCTGGCTCCCGTGCAGATGCTCTTCATCATTACACACTCTGTTTTATTCTCTTTTGTTCAGTTCAGAGACTGTATAGCTAAGGTGGTTGTTACAGCACCTTATCTGTATCCTTTCTACAACTATATGTGTTGGTATTTATTTCTCACTTCAGTTAGGAATTTGTTGATGCTTTGAATGCCACTTCAGTCAGGGATTTCTTGGTGCTTTGAGTGCCTTCCTACCCATTCTGTGCACAACTGCACATACTCTCAAATAATTAAAATATTTTTCTTCTTTATTTAGTAAGTATAAATTGTTCTCTTTGGAGCTGGTGTGCCTTATGACTGCACTGTAATATGAATTACACCAAAAATCAGGGGAGAAGCACTCAGTTTTCAGCGAATGGCTTGCCATTCTAGGTTTGGAGAAGGTATTTCTCAGTGACTTGACCTATAAATTCTGCACTTGAGCTCTCCAGACCACATGATTCTCTTAGAATCCTCAGAGATTATGTAAGCATCTGAATCTTGGAATTTTCAATCTCCTGGGGAAATCTTTTTTCTTCATCCCTTCCCCTAATCCTGCCCAGTAGATTGCTGGGCCATGGGCAGTAGAGGCTGGAGATGATTATCAGATTGCACTCAGTCAATGATTGTTGGTGGGTCGATTGCTAGAATCTGCTACAGAAAAACTTTTGGAACATCCAAGCAAAACAGATTGTCTCAGATTGTATCAGATTCCAGAGCCAGGTTCAACCTCCTTATAATATTTAGGAGGTCAGAGTTTCCTAGGTAAAAATCCACTCTGGGCAGTCTCCAGAAAGTTCCTATTACCTGCAAGATGGAAGAATCATGATCTCTAGGGAAGGTATTAAGTACTTACTTTATGTTTTGGCTTTCATTACAGATGGAAGCAGCAGCAGCAGCAGCATAACCTTGGACCAACTGAGCATTTAATTGAACTTCACCCGATGGAGTGACATTTTGTTTCTCAGGCAAATTCGGTTGCTATTAACTGAGAGGTAGTTATCATGGTTAAATATACTCTGATTCCAACAGAGCACTAGGGGAGCTTTTTAATATTTATGTGACAATAATTGATCTCTTACCACTGTCAAGTACTGCTAAAGACTTATCAGCTTGCTGTTTCAGCACCATATGTTGTAGCCAAGATACTCTCCATGTGTCCTTCCTGTGCCTTGGAGAGAGAACATTTGCAGTGGATCAGAATAGAAAATGGTATGGGCTTCAGAAAAACTCCTTGCACATAGATTTCTCTTCAATGACCAGATATGTGAGTTATGACTATAAAGTAATGAGATTGCCTCCTCAAAGCACTTGTGAAATGAAGCCTCAGTCCTTAATTGTTCCCTTTATCAGGTATGGACCAAGAATGGGGTCACCCAATTAAACGGGACTTCTTGTAAATTCACCTTGTATTGTGTATAACTGATTTCAAATAGGCCATTCTGTGGAATCTGAAAACCCACCTACAATTAAAATGCTAACATCTATACCATTTGGTTTTTCATAATGAGCCATGTGCTGACTTTGGTTGTCTTACTTTAGCAGTCAGAAAGTTTAGCACATACATACCATAAATTTCCCAGGAACCTAAAGAGTAGGTTTAAAAAAATTTTACTTGAGTCAGATTTTCATTAGGAATTTATTTATGGGCCTGAGTGAACTGCTCAGGGACAGATTGTTTAACTGTTTGAAACTGTGAGGGTCCCCTTATGTAAACTGCATCTGTGAATCACAGTGGGGTCAAGGAGCCTAAAACATTACTGTAAGCATCCACAGCCTTATTTACAGGGAGACTGGCCCAGTAGCTTTTCCTTCCCATTAAGCTGGGTTTGCCATGACTGTTGGATTGTTGTGACTGGAGGGTCATAACTCAAGTGGATGGGGCATGTTGTGTTACAGGCAGGCATGTTGTGTTACATGTCCATGATAAATATTTATGTATAAGAAGCATCCTAACATGATGGGTCTTTTTTTTTAATTTTCGTAATGTTTATTTATTTTTGAGAGATAGAGAGACAGAGCATGAGCAGAGGAGGGACAGAGAGAGAAAGAGGCACAAAATCCGAAGCAGGCTTCAGGTTCCGAGCTGTCAGCAGAGAGCCCAACATGGGGCTGGAACTCACAAACTGCGAGATCATGACCTGAGCCGAAGTCAGCTGCTTAACCGACTGAGCCACTCATGCATCCCACAGGGTGGGTCTTAAAGAACTGATATCCATAAGTATTTTCCCAGATACACACTATGTATGAACTGAATCACATAGTGAGCTTTTTCTATTAAAAAAAATCAAAACATAGCAAACATTTTGGAAAAATTGGATATGCCAACCACATTAGAATGATTGTTCCTCAAATCAGGGTGCTACCTTTTTGGGATGGAAACTCTTTCCTATTTGTTCATTTGTTTGCTTGCTTATTGGGGCAGGAGGGGATAGGATGTTATCCAAACTTTTTGAAAGAGACTTGAAGAACATGGACATTTAATCCTTCCCCAGAGCAACTGATAAGGACCTGAGAGAAAGTTTTCCTGTTAAAACTTTCAGGGAATTCCAGAAACATGTTGAATGTGGTCATCAGGGGCCCTGGGCCAGTAATGTCAATGTATTTCTTAGAAAAATTTCCAAATATTTGGAAATTCTAATCCATAGCCCTAATGCCACAGTTCAAGTGAATTATTTCTTAAAGGTCCACTGGATATTGTTTTCCCTCATCTTCCTTTTTTTCTTGATCTGATAAGCCATATATATATATATATATATATATATATATATATATATTAAAGGAAATTAACTTTTAAACAATTTATTACCATGCTTTATTCTTTTTCTAAACATTTTCATACCTATAATCTGACCTGGTCCTCATATACTTCTGCAATTGTAATTGATCATTCCCTTTGCCCAGATGAGGAAATTAAGTGACATCTAGGCTCATGCTTAGGTTCAGAGGTGTTTCTATTTCCAAGTTAATAACTTGAATCTGGCGCAACTTTTTTTTAATATTCCTTCCCTGTTGCCACTGATTTTCAACCCACCCCTGACTACTTTTTGCCTTTTACCTATGCAGTTAGGCTTACTAATTTTCTGGGAAAATTTGTGAAGAAATTGTTCCTGCTATGGATACTTTCCCCAGAAAAATGCAAACCCATTCAAAATTTTTTTCATAATTCCATTCATAAAGGGATTCCCAAGGAAGACCATGACCTGGATTTAGAACATCTAGTTGGGGGTGTGCCTGTTCCTTTTGAGATTGTAGTCTATGAAGGTGGATCTCTTAGAAAGGTTATGACCTAAACCAGGGGTCAGCAGTAATTTTTTTTTCTGTAAGGGGCCAAATAGTGAGTATTTTAGGCTGTGTAGGCCATAGGGTCTCTGTTGCAATTATTCAGCTCTATGTTAGGAACTCAGAAACAGCCATAGAAAATCATCCCAAAACTTGTATGGAACCAGAAAAGACCCCGAATAGCCAAAGCAATCTTGAAAAAGAAAACCAAAGCAGGAGGCATCACAATCCCAGACTTCAAGCTATACTACAAAGCTGTAATCATCAAGACAGTATGGTACTGGCACAAAAACAGACACTCAGATCGATGGAACAGAATAGAGAACCCAGAAATGGACCCACAAATGTATGGCCAACTAATCTTTGGCAAAGCAGGGAAGAATATCCAATGGAATAAAGACAGTCTCTTCAGCAAGTGGTGCTGAGAAAACTGGACAGTGACATGCAGAAGAATGAACCTGGACCACTTTCTTACACCATACACAAAAATAAACTCAAAGTGGATGAAAGACCTCAATGTAAGACAGAAAGCCATCAAAATCCTCGAGGAGAAAGCAGACAAAAACCTCTTTGATCTTGCCCGCAGCAATTTCTTACTCAACACGTCTCCAGAGGCAAGGGAAACAAAAGCAAACATGAACTGCTGGGACCTCATCAAAATATAAAGCTTCTGCATAGCGAAGGAAACAATCAGCAAAACTAAAAGGCAACCGACAGAATGGGAGAACATATTTGCAAATGATATATCAGATAAAGGGTTAGTATCCAAAATCTACAAAGAACTTATCAAACTCAACACCCAAAAAACAAATAATCCAGTGAAGAAATGGGTAGAAAACACAAATAGACACTTCTCTAAAGAAGACATCCAGATGGCCAACAGACACATGAAAAAATGCTCAATATCACTCACCATCAGGGAAATACAAATCAAAACCACAATGAGATACCACTTCAGACTTGTCAGAATGGCTAACATTAACAACTCAGGCAACACCTCAGATGTTGGTGAGGATGTGGAGAAAGAGGATCTCTTTTGCATTGTTGGTGGGAATGCAAGCTGGTGTAGCCACTCTGGAAAACAGTATGGAGGTTCCTCAAAAAAACCTAAAAATATAACTACCCTATGACCCAGCAATTGCACTACTAGGCATTTATCCAAAGGATACAGGTGTGCTGTTTCAAAGGGACACATGCACCCCCATGTTTATAGCGCACTATCAACAATAGCCAAAGTATGGAAAGAGCCCAAATGTCCATCGATGGATGAATGGATAAAGAAAATGTGGTATATATATACAATGGAGTATTACTCAGCAATCAGAAAGAATGAAATCTTACCTTTGCAACTACGTGGATGGAACTGGAGGGTATTATGCTAAGTGAAATTAGTCAGTCAGAGAAAGACAAAAATCATATGACTTCACTCATATGAGGACTTTAAGAGACAAAACAGATGAACATAAGGGAAGGGAAGCAAAAATAATATAAAAACAGGGAGGTGGAAAAACAAAAGAGACTCATAAATATGGAGAACAAACTGAAGGTTGCTGGAGGGGTTGTGGGAGGGTAGATGGGCTAAATGGGTAACGGGCATTAAGGAATCTACTGAAATCATTGCTTCACTATATACTAACTAATTTGGATGTAAATTTTAAAAAATAAAAAATAAAGTTAAAAAAATACATATATGAATGGGTGTGCTGTGATTCAACAAAACTTTATTCATGGACACAAATTTAAATTATATATGTGTGTGTGTGTGTGTATACATATATTTGTTTCATGTGTTCTTAAATATTATTTTTCTATTGATCTTGTATGCAACCATTTAAACCTGTAAAAAAAATACTTAGCTTATTGGTTGTAGGAAAACAGGTGGCCAGCTGGATTTGGCCTAAGGTCTGTAGTTTGCCAACCCCTGCTCTAGACCAGCAGTTTTCAGCTCTGGTTGCATATCTGCGGAGACTTTAAGAAGTACTGATGCTGGACTCTGTCTCTTGTGGTTCTAAGTTGGTCTAGGGTCATGCTTGGGCATCAGGTCTTTTTTAAACCTCCTCAGGTGATTCTAATGCAGCTGTGGTTGAGAAGAACTACTGGTCTAGAGCTGTGTTTTCTAGCTCCAGGTTTAGCCCAGATCTTTTGTAAATCATGGAACTACAAATTCTTAAGGGTATCAACATACTCCATAGGATAAAGCTGATATCCAAAACAAGTTTCTCAATCATTTTTAAATACTGCTTGACTTACCCTTATTCAAGAGGCAGTAAGAGAAAGAGTACCAGACACGATGATTATTTATTTATTTATTTATTTAAATATAATTTATTGTCAAATTGGTTTCCATACAACACCCAGTGCTCATCCCAAGTGCCCTCCTCAATGCCCATCACCCACTTTCCCCTCTCCCCTACCCCCCATCAACCCTCAGTTTGTTCTCTGTATTTAAGAGTCTCTCATGGTTTGCCTCCCTCCCTCTCTGTAACTTTTGTTCCCCTTCCCCTCCCCCATGGTCTTCTGTTAAGTTTAGACACGATGATTTATATAGGCAAAAGAGAAAGAATAAAACAAAATTATTTATATTCTGTGGGTACATGCCTGTGTATATAAATTCATAGAATTAGTTTGGGAAAGCTACCTAACAGATGATTCCAGTTACCTCTAGGGAGGGAATTAGGACTTCAGGGGTGAAGGTGGGGTCAAGAGGACTTTTGATTTCAGCCTGCCTAGCTTAATCCTGACTCAGCCAGTTACTAGCTATGTGACCATAGGTAAATGATTTTACTTCCCTGCTCAGTTTTCTCATCAGCAAAATGAGGAAAATAGCAATACCTACCACACAAAGTATATGTTGGATTTAAGTGAATTAAATACATGTAAAAACATTTAGAGCCTTATCTGGCATGTAGTAAATGCTCAATAAATGTTAGTCATTATCATTAAAAATGGTCTAGAAAATACAAAGTGTTATATTGGTAGTGATCAACCTTTTTTCCTGCCTCTGTACTATTTTAGTAACTAGACTCTCTGAATGCAGTGATTATCACCCAGCAGGAGTACTCACCCACTAAGGAGGCACATCAGACTTCCTGTAAACAACCCTCTAGAAATTCTGATATGCATTCCAAGTGGGCACAACCCTCAGTCTGTATGAATGAAATTACGTTTTCATTTATTGTCAAATAGAAATCAACCCTCTCTTACAGACAGTGCAGGGTTGGGTTCCCAAGGAAATAATTAGGAATAAAGTGATATAAATATGGGACTTTATATAGCTAAAAATTCCCACAACTAAAACCATCTTACTGCATACAAATACAGCTTTAAAGAAAGATTAACTGTATACATCCAAAAGGAATATTGAACCACATCACCACTTCTTATATACAAGTGGTCTTTAAAATACATTGACTCCCCAATTCTCAGCAATATGAATGATATGGTATATGTTAGTGATCAAAGAATGAAAAATGAGTAATTTGAGTATCTTTGACTTTGTTTTTATAGGTAGCATATTTGCCTTCTAAATTATAAGACACTGAAATGAATATTATTATGAATTTGTAATTTTGACTGGTAGGAGAAGCTGGGAGTGTTTTGGGTATGAATGATAATTTGATCTGAAAAGGAAAAAAATTGGTTTTAAATGACCTATCAAACATATAATTAAAAATGGTCTATGTAAGGATGTAGTGAAGTGAGAGTGGTTATTTAGTTGTCAAGCTGACCAATCAAGGTGGTAGCCTTACCAAAGAATTCAGAAGAAAGGATGAGGCCATGTATTTTAGAAAAATAACGCTTGTTTGGTTATTAGAAGACCTGGCTTCTGGTCCCTTCTGTTACTGTCTTTGGGTTCATCAATTAAACTCTCTAGGCCTCATTTTTCTTTTCCATAATTTGACAAGACTGGACTTGATGAGTTCAAAGGTCCCCTTGGCCCGAATATTCTATTAATTGTTAATAACAGTGTCCACAGCCATGAAGTTCTGCCTGGGGCCTTACTCTGAGGAAACCATCTATGGTATGTGAGGGAGAAACAAAGCTCTATAATGAACTCTCACCCATTTGTGAAACCAAATTAAACTTTAAGACATTAGTTTTCATTGAAATGTCATCCCTAGATTGACTGCTTTTTATAAAAAACAAAGGCCTTTTGATGCATCTCTGCATTAGTCAGTGATGGTAAGCTTTGGGAATGTTTTCTAATATGATGGTACATTAGGATTCTTTCTTTGGAAATGACTTCAACAGAGCAGCCTTATCAACTGTTGTGGAAGATGTACATCAAGATGACTGAGGTGTTTGCACCAATGCTATATGCTTGTGAAGGAATCTCTAGGAGAACTATACCACTGTTCTTCACTTCCTTTGAAACTCCTGCTTTTGCTGGTATTATTTAAAGAAACTCATGGTTCTGATTGCTCTGTGCTGGCTAGTGCTGACTGAGAGAAGCCATGGGGCCTCTGGATAAATGGAATTTCCTTCTTCACCCTCTGCCTTGTCAGTCTGCTTTATTGCCCAAAGGCCTCCTCAGTTGTGGTGGTGGATCACTTTAGCTACAATGGGGGAGAGGTGGCTATGGCATTGCCCTGATATTTTGTAACATTTTCCATTAAGTGCTCTGTGGTTCTTGCTCAGGATAAATCTGAAACAGCTTGAACCAGGGATTTGCCTTATTTTGGTAAAAGCTTTTGTTCTTAAAAAAAAATCCAATAATTCTGTGAATTGCCAAAAGAAGGCTAGAAGGTCAACAAAACAGTGACCACTAGTTTAGTGGAGAACAAAAGTAACAACTATCCCTTTACTTTATATAGCATATTTATATCATCCTTTTATTCTGTTCTTTGTGTGAGCAGGAGATGGAGATGGTACCCCCATTTACTGATTAGAATACTAATGAGTCTAGTGACTTGCCAAAGGACAGTTATTGACTGAAATGAGACTCTAATCCTAGCCTTTGGTCTCTAACCTAGTGCTTGATTAGAATGATTACAGCCTTGCTCCTCTAAACTGTTTCTGGTAGGTTGCCACAATGGCATACTATGGTTGAGAGCAGGGCAGTGGGAATGGTCTGCCTAGGTGCAGGCAGTTAGGGAGTATATTGCAGAGAGTTTAAAAACAATAATAAAACTAATTCTGAGTCAGTCTCCTCTTTATTATCATAGTGACTTGGGAACTCTAAACAGTGTCAGTAATAGAATAATTTTTCCTTCTGCAGTAAACCATTTGCACCACTCTGTCCTAAGAGGCAAAGTTTCTCAGGGTGTCCATCCAGTGCCAGAGGTTCTGCTTAAGGCCAGAAGAGAAGACAGGAAGCCAGTCAGCTGGATGTAGACTGGAATAGCCCCTTACTAGGGCACTGAATCAATTAACAAGTGAGTATTCAACACTATTTCCTTGCTCAGCTTTGGATTAAGAGCTTGGAGGGAAGAGTAGTTAGGCATGATCTCTGCCTCAAGGAGCTCAGTAACCTTGAAGAGCTAAGACTTATGTTGAGACTACTGTCAAGCTCACACTTGACACAGCACATAATTAAGAATGTGATAGGGCAGACTATACATTCTCCAAGAGCATATTTATTCATTCATGAGGGGGATCTGGGTTTGGATTTAGATTTTTTCAGCAGCATTCACTAGCTCTGTGATTTGGGGCAAGTGATTTAGTCTCTGTTACATTTTCCTCACCTGTAAAAACAGAGTGATAAACTGGGTATTATAATAGTATCAATAGGATTCCTTTGAGGATTAAATGAGATAGGAAGTGCTTAATAGATTTTTAGCAATTATTTATTCACCAAACATTTATTTATTTTTTTTAAATTTTTTTTAACATTTATTTATTTTTGAGACAGAGAGAGAGCATGAACGGGGGAGGGGCAGAGAGAGAGGTACACACAGAATCGGAAGCAGGCTCCAGGCTCTGAGCCATCAGCCCAGAGCCCGACGCAGGGCTTGAACTCACGGACCGCGAGATCTTGACCTGAGCTGAAGTCGGATGCCCAACCGACTGAGCCACCCAGGCGCCCCCACCAAACATTTAATGAGAATCTCTGCTCTTTGCCATGTACTGTGCTAGCTAGAGATATGGCCAGTCCTCAAGGAGCTTCTGTGACTCATTCAATGTCATCTATAGTTGCAAGACAGTATAGTGCATTAGAGTTCAGGGTTTGACATCAGATCACCTAGGATCAAATACAATCTCTCATGTTCTTCCTGTGTGTTCTTATGCAGGTTACCTAATCTTTGTGTGCTTCATTCCCCTCATCTGTAAAATAGGGACCACACTAGTACATGTCTCATTTAGATTACTCTGAAGATTAAATGAATTAAAATATGCTGAGTACTTAGCATAGTGTCTGGAACATAGTTAACTCTTAATAAGTTTTAGCAGTTACCATTAATATGGTTTGTTCTCTTACCAGCACTAATGGAAATAACATTAATTTGGAGATTGATAACAGGCTACTAAATCAATTACAGAAATGGCTGAAATTACAGATGATGTTTACCTTTTGACTGCACTCTGTTTACAGTAAAACCTTGATTATCCAGTATGGGGTATTATGCTGAGCTTCATTTTCTGGTTAATTAACCAAGGGTTGACTAGGATACCCTATTGATTTCAACCTTTGTGGTTGGAAATCTTTCTTAAATGTCGGTAGTCACTTTCTCACTTTAGTAAACAGAGTCTAGTGATTATCTCCAAGGCTGTGATAGAGGCAAAGGGTCTAATGCCAAGATTATGGGTTGTACCTTAAATACTCTAACTGTGATTGCAGTGAGCATGGTGGCTCTTAAATACCAGTAGAATCATTGGGATTTCTAGTTTAGGCTTTGCCAAGGAGTGTTTTTCATGGTTTTAGTAACTTACAATGCAAGGAGAAGTTAATGGCTTTATAATTTTTCATGTCCCCAATGTAGGAACTCAATTGAAGGTTGCTATATTTCTAAAAGCAAGGACTAGGCAGCTGTGTGTCACTTTCTTCCATGTACCTTTATGGTTGGGTGGGGCATAAAATGATTTTTTTGGCAAAGACCGAGAGTCTTTTTGGGCACCAACAAAGAGAATATTCTGTACAGGCAAAAGCTATCTCACAGAGAGTTCAGAGTCCTTTTGCTCCCTACATCTCTCCTACTAGCCTTACCAGCCTACCACAATGCCTGAAAGTCCCAACCATAAGAGTCAATACTGCCTAATAGAAATTTCTGCAATGATAGAAATGTTCTATATCTGCACTATCCAGTACAGTAGCCACTAATCGCATGTGGCTATTAAGCACTTAAAAATTAAAGTTTAATGTAATTTAATGTAAAAGTTTAATAGCCACATGTAGCACTCAGTGGCTACCATATCAGATAGTATACCTATAGATGCTTCAAGTAAAATACTTAACATCAACTTTTTTCCTAAAGACACTGCAGGTCCCTTTTTAAAACAATTATTTGAGTATAGTTGACACAAAATGTTACATTAGTTTCAGGTGTACAACATAGTTATTCAACAGCTCTATTCATTATGCTATGCTGACTACAAGTATAGCTATTATCTGTTACCATACAATGCTATTACAGTATCATTAACTATATTCCTTATGCTGTGCCTTTTTTTCCCTATGACTTATTCATTCCATAACTAGAAGCCTCTATCTTCTACTCCCCTTCACCCATTTTGTTCATTCCCCCACCCCCTTCCCTCTGACAACCATTAGTTTGTTGTTTATATTCATAGGTCTGATTCTGCTTTTTGTTTGTTTATTAATATGGTATTTGTATTTCTCAGTCTGACTTATTTCAAGTAGCATAATACCTTCTAGATTCATCCATGTTGTCACACATGGCAAGATCTCATCCCTTTTTAGGATATCTATCTATCTATATCACATCTTCTTTATATATTCATCTATCTTGGCTATTATAAATAATTCTGCAATAAACATAAAGGTGCATATATCTTTTCAAATCAGTGTTTGCATTTTCTTTGGGTAAATACTCAGTAGTGGGATTATTGAATCATATGGTATATTTATTTTTAATTTTTTTTGAGGAACCTTCATACTGTTTTCCACAGTGACTACACAAATTTGTATTCCCACCAGTAGTGCACAAGGGTTCCTTTTTCTCCACATCCTCACCAACACTTGTTATTTTTTGTCTTTTTGATTGTAACCATTCTGACAAGTGTAAGGTGACATCTTATTGTAGTTTTGATTTGCATTTCCCTGATGATTAGTGATGTTGAGTGTCTTCGCATGAGTCTCTTGTCTACCTGTATGTCTTCTTTAGAAAAATGTCTATTCATGTCCTCTGCCCATTTTTAAATCAGATTCTTTGTTTTCTGGTGTTGAGTTGTATCAATTCTATATATGTTTTGGATATTGATCCCTTATTTGACATATCATTTGGACATATCTTTTCCTATTTAGTAGATTGCCTTTTGTTTTGTTGATGGTTTCCTTCACTGTGCAAAAGCTTTTTATTTTGATTTAGTCCTAATAGTTTATTTTTGCTTTCGTTTCCCTTGCCTTAGGAGACTTGTCTAGAAAAAGCATTACTACAGCTGATGTCAAAGAAATTATTGCCCATGTTCTTGAAGGTTCCTGTTAAATTCCAGGTGTGATACTTCAGAGAAGAATATTAACTTATTATCCTATGTTCATAATTGATTGTTGTACAAATTGGCTTTTTTATTCTTATCACCTAAGAGGGCCCAATATGTGATGGATGCAGATTATTTGAAACTGAGGGTGATGAGTATTTTAAAAGAGAAAGGAATCTGGGCTGGGAAAACTTACAAAAAATAGAAAACAAGACACCACTGAAGAAGCAAGTTGGGAGCCTTACGTTAGGTGCTAAAAGATGGCAAGAGAAGAAGCATATTTTTCCTAATTTATCATATTGTTTAGGTCTGGTGCAGAATTGAGGACACAAAGTGCAAGAGGAGATGGGGGGCCTGGGAAGTGAGAGCATGGAGTCATTTTTACCTTATTGATGAAGACTCTTTCTTTATCCTGGCCTGTATATACGGGGCTTGTCTGGGGGTGGCTAGCCCTGCAGTAGGCCAGGACTGTACCTCACAGGCCAGATTTGGTGAGTCTTAGATCAGGGAGAGAAGACAAGAGGGCAAGGCACAGTTCCGTAAAAGCTTCAATTCTGAGGGACTTTCACCAACCTGCCAATGGAGGTAAAATCCACCATCTTCTCTTCAGTAGATGATGTTCTTAATACATAGATGAAATGCCAATCAGCAACCTACTACTTCTCGCTGGGATCCCTGAGACTTCTGCTGGCCATACTGCCCACAAAAAAGTCAGCCTTTTCAACACAGAAACAGGTGAGTGATTTTCTTATTATTTGTAAGTGTGATGCATTGGACATGCCATAGCTACTCATGGTAAAACAATCACCATTTGAAAAGTACTTGAAGCTGAATAAGCCTTTTTTATTATTTAAATTCAAGTTAGTTAACATAAAATGTGGTATTGGTTTCAGGAGTAGAACCCAGTGATTCTCACTTACATATATAACACCCAGTACTCATCCCAACAAGTGCCCTCCTCATTAATTTTTAAAATTTAAATGCAAATTAGTTAACATAGAGTGTAGTTTCAACTTCAGGAATGGAACCCTGTGATTCATCTCTTACATATGACACCCAGTTCTCATCTCAAAAAGTACCCTCCTTAATGCACATCACCCATTTAACCCATCTGCCGACCCACGTCCCCTCCAGCAACCCTCAGTTTGTCCTCTGTATTTAAGAATCTCTTATGGTTTGCCTCCCTCTTTGTTTTTATTTTGTTTTTCCTTCCCTTCCCCTATGTGCATCTGTTATGTTTCTCAAATTCCACATATGAGTGAAATTATATGATATCTGTCTTTCTCTGACTCATTTTGCTTAGCGTAATACTGAATAAGCATAATGATGGATAAGCTTTTAAAGACAGTATTAGCAATACTTAGTCTCCTGGATGAGGTCTTGTTTTACTGGAGACCATTATTTTTTGGTGGCTTAAATTTTTTCTGATCCATTTTAAGTGTTTGGCGTTAAATAAGTTTTATGCTTCAGGATTTACCCTGGAAAAGATCAACAAACCCATGGTGAAGGTTAATAGTGTTGAGTACTAATATTTCCCAAGGCGAGTGAGTGCCAGCAGGTGGGTGAGACCCAGCAGGATCTGGAGCTAGTAAATTTCAGTGTCCTCTTTGTGAGAAACAAGTATTGAATAAAGGACAGGGAAGTGTTCATACTGTGTGTGAAGAAGGAGAGAGGAGAATTCCAGGGGTAAGGGCACTCATGAGGATGTTTGGGGCTGTCTGATGTCCTCCTGTTAAGAGGGGGCTTAGGGTTCATCCTTAAAGCAGATCTGCTTAGTGACAGTCACAGAATAAAGGTGGTGGGAGAAGAGCTTACTTACTTTGGAAACTAGCTGTGGATATGGAAGGCTTTATTGAGTCCCAGATTGGAACATGTGGATGGACACATACCTGACATAGGATAGAATGTTTGAAATTGGCCTATTCTGGAAATTCTCAGCATTATGGTTGATTCCACTATGGATTACTCTCTCCTGCCAAAAAGAAGCTTCTACTTAGTGAGTCACTGGATATGTTCTATTGTGGTGGGTGAAGGATGGGGCTACCATCCCTCTGCCTATTCCATGTTATTCATAAAAACATGCAGTCTTGCTTCTATTTGAAAAGCATAGGGCAAAGTTACAAATGAAATCATCTGGCCTATAGTCTGCATACCTCTGTCCCTTCATTTGTCCACTCCTGGTTTTCTTTCCATACCACCAGAGGCCTCATTCACATGGGCATGCCAGGCTGTATGTTCAAGCTCCATGCAGCACTTCCCCATCCCAAACAGCTGGCTCTAGACCACCCAACAGGTTAAGGATATGTAAAGCTATGCTGCTGTTTGCTCTTGGGAGGACAGACCTGGAGAAGAGGCCTGTAAAAGCCCCTAGTGCAGACTTCATGCTGTTTGGACAGAGAATTCCTGGGTCTATGTACCTGGATGTTGGCCTAGAAGCTGTGAGTCTAGACTCAAAGTGGGTATGTTCCCTTGGCCTTGTAGACTCCTCACTTTGTAGGGAGAGGTGCAGCCAGAGGAGAGCTAGAGTTGGGTCCTCTAAAGTGCAGGCCTTACGGGAGGTCCTCTTGCCTGGGTCTAAAGGCAATGCTGTTAACTTGATACCAATGAAACAATGTGGACAGACCACGGGGTTACTGTTTTTGGTCAGAGACTCCATAAACCAGTGATAGAGTATTGTGAAAATAACTTCAATGAGCTGAAAATGAATGGACACCAAGTACCAGCTGAGGTAGTGACTGCCTACTCCTGCTGCTTAGTGTGTGCCATTTCTGTGCAGCCGAGCACAGTGGGAGTCTTCAGGACAAGACTCTAAAGCTGATGGCTGCCCACTTAGACAGTTAGCAGGGAGTAGGCAATTTAAATGCAGTGAGTCAGGGATAGTTCTCAACAGCCTTAGGTTTTAGGGCTGAAGCCTAAGAAAGTAGTAGAATCAAAGCATAAATGCTGAGTCCCACTGTGTGGCTTGCTTCATGAAGTTCACTTGGGTATTATTCCTAGGAAAAAAATTGCTGGTATTACCTAATGGAAGGGACTATCCCAGCAGTTGACATTTTGCCCTTGTCTTTAAGAGGTGGTAGGAGCTAAGATGTGTATCTGTGCACAGCCTTGGGTCTCTTTCTGGCTGTCCTACTCATTGGTGAACCATAGGGCTCAGAAACACTTCTGGTCAGGTGATGGCCAGGACATCTGAACCCCATTAGCTCCTGTGCCCTCCTTCTATGTTGTGCCTCCCCCAAGTAAGGTAGATAGCCTAGCTGTCTGAGGTATGCTCCTAAGAAGGACCTGTGGGCCTTTCATTAGATTATATCATTAATAAAATTGACTACCATTGAGTGGTTTTTAAAAGTTTTTAGGGGCGCCTGGGTGGCTCAGTCAGTTAAGCGTCGACTTTGGCTTAGGTCATGATCTCACAGTTCATGAGTTCTAGCCCCGTGTCAGTCTCTGTGCTGTGGGCTCAGAGCCTGGAGCCTGCTTTGGATTCTGTGTCTCCCTCTCTCTGTCTGCCCTTCCTCCGCTCACACTGTGTCTCTCTCTCTCAAAAATAAATAAAACATTAAAAAAATTAAAAAAAAGTTTTTAGTTTATTTCCAGTTAGTTAACATATAGTGTTTTATTAATTTTAGCTGTACAATATAACATTCAACAATTCCATACATCACCCAGTGATTATCACTGACAAGTGCATTCCTTAATCCCCATCACCTATTTAGCTCATTAGCCCACTCACCTCCCCTCTGGGAACCATCAGTTTGTTATCTATAGTTAAGAGTCTGTTTCTTAGTTTCTCTCTCTTTTTTCCCCTTTGCTAATTTGTTTTGTTTCTTAAATTCCACATATGACTTAAATTCCACAAATTATATGGTGTTTGTCTTTCTTTGACTTATTTCACTTAGCATTAGACCCTCTAGCTCCATCCATGTCATTGCAAATGGCAACACTTCATTCTTTTTTATGGCTGAATAATATTCTTTGTGTGTGTGTGTGTATCACATCTTACCATTTTTATTCATTCATCAATCAATGCATACATGGGCTGCTTCCATCTCTTGGCTATTGTAAATAATGCTGCTATAAACATAGGAGTGTGTGTATCCCTTTGATTTAGTTGTTTTTTTTTTTTTTTTTGTATTCTTTGGGTAAATACCCCATAGTGCAATTGCTGGATTGTAGGATAGTTATATTTTTAACTTTTTTTTTTAATGTTTATTTATTTTTGACAGAGAGAGAGACAGAGCATGAGCAGGGGAGGGGCAGAGAGAGAGGGAGACACAGAATCGAAAGCAGGCTCCAGGCTCTGAGCTGTCAGTACAGAGCCCGATGCGGGGCTCGAACTCACAGACCGTGAGATCATGACCTGAGCCGAAGTCGGACGCTCAACCGACTGAGCCACCCAGGTGCCCCTATATTTTTAACTTTTTGAGGAAGCTCCATACTGTTTTCCACAGTTGATGCACCAGTTTACATTCCTACTCACAGTGAAAGAGGGTTCCTTTATCACCACATTCTTTCCAACACTTGTTTCTTGTATTGTTGATTGTAGCCATTCTGATAGGTGTGAGGTGATATCTCATTGTAGTTTTAATTGCATCTCCCTGGTGATCAATGATGTTGAGCAACTTTTCATGTGTTTGTTGGCCATCTGTATGTCTTCTTTGGAGAAATGTCTGTTCGTGTCTTCTGCCCATTTTTAATTGGATTACTTTTGGGGGGTCTTGAGTTTTATAAGTTCTTTATGTATTTTGGATACTAACTAACCCTTTATTGGGTATGTCATTTGGAAATATCTTCTCTGATTTGGTACTTTGTATTTTAGTTTTATTGATTGTTTCCTTCACTGTGCAGAAAGAAGCTTTTTATTTGGATCTAGTTCCAATAGTTTATTCTTGCTTTTATTTCCCTTGCCTTAAGAGATATATCTAGAAAAATATTGCTATGGCCAATATCAGAGACATTATTTCCTCTGCTCTCATTTGAGTTTTATGGTTTCAGGTGTATCATTTAGGTCTTTAATCCATTTTGAGTTTATTTTTGTGTGTGGTAGGAGAAGGTGGTCTAGGTTCATTCTTTTGCATGTAGCTGACCAGTTTTCCCAAACCATTTATTGAAAAGACTGTCTTTTTCATATTGGATATTCTTTCTGATTTGTCAATGATTAATTGACCACATAATTAGGGATTTATTTCTGGGTTTTCTATTATTTTCCACTGATCTCTGTGTCTCTTTTTGTGCTGGTACCATATTGCTTTAATTACTAAAACTTTGTAATATAACTTGAGTCCAGAATTGTGACACCTTTTGTGGGGAATAAGCTTAGGAATTCCCTGAGCTTGTACTAATGGGTTAAAAAGGAATAAAGAATTAGAAAGCCATAGGATGCTCACACCCAAGTTTGGGTAAACAAGATTATATAAATAAGTATAGATACGGCAGGGCAAAGGCCCCAGTATAGAACAAAGGTATATGAGGTAAATAAGATTAGGTATACAGGGCAGAAACGCCCCCAACTTAACTACAATAGTAGAAAGCTGCTCTCACAGGAAGGAAGGACCAAATTAGGTGAACAGATAAATAGAGCTGTAGACTGATGCAGGGCAAAGTTGCCCAGAGTGGAGCTAATTAAAAAAAGAAAAGTGCCTTGGTGATCCTGAGGTAGCATGCTCTTTCTTGTCCCCTAGATCAGTTTAGGTAAACAGAGGTGGTGCCTCATGTCTGCTGTAAACATCCTTCCACCCGGCGCCAGGGTTTTGTTTTGTATTAAACCAAACCCCTAACCCTGCATATCTTCGAAACCCCCTTTTCCCTCACGCCCATGAGTTAATGTTCACAGTTTCATTGTCTCTTTGTGCACATCCATCACCATGTTTGTAAGCCTCCTGATCCTAATAAAAATTGAACAAGAACCCTTAATTGGGGCTCTTGTCTTCTCCTGGACATTAGCCACCTCTCACTTTTTAATCCTGTGTCCAGCTTTCTTGCTGGAAAAGAAAGAACTCTAGAGCCAGAGTCTATGACAACCTCCAACTTTGCTTTTCTTTTTCAAGATTGCTTTGGGTATTCAGGGTCTTTTGTGATTGCATACAAATTTTAGGATTGACTGTTCTAGCTCTGTGAAAAATGATGGTGGTAATTTGATAGGGATTGCATTAGATGTATAGATTGTTTTGGTTAGTATAGACATCTTAACAATATTTGTTCTTCCAGTCCCTGAGCATGGAATGTCTCTCCATTTCTTTTTGTCTTCTTCAATTTATTCCATTAATTTTCTATAGTTTTCAGAGTACAGGTCTCTTTTGTTAGGTTTATTCGTAGGTATCTTACTATTTTGGGTACAATTATAAGTGGGATTGTTTTTTTTTTTAATTTCTCTTTCTGTTGCTTTATTATTGATGTATAGAAATGCAACAGATTTCTGCCCATTGATTTTGTATCCTATGACTTTAATGAATTTTTTTTTATCAATTCTAACAGTTCCTTGATGGAATCTTTTTCATTTTTCTATGTATAGTATAATGCATACTGCAAATAGTGAAAGTTTTACTTCTTACTTACCAATTTGGATGCCTTTTATTTCCTTTTGTTGTCTGATTGCTGTGGCTAGGACTTCCAGTACTCTGTAGAATAAAAGTGGTGAGAATGGGGGCACCTGGGTGGCTCAGTCAGTTAAGCATCTGATCCATGACTTAGGCTCATATCATGATCTCATGGTTCATGGGTTCATGCCCTGCATCTGTCTCTGTGCTGGTAGCGTGGAGCCTGCTTGGGATTCTCTCTCTCTCTGTCCCTCCTCTGCTTGCATTCTCAATCTCTCTAAAAATAAATGAATAAACTTTTTAAAAAGAAAAGTGGTGAGAGTGGATATCTTTGACTTGTTTGTAACCTTAGGGGAAAAGCTCTCCTTTTTTCCCCATTAAGGATGATGTTAGCTGTGGGTTTTTCATATATGGCCTTTATTATTTTGAGGCATGTTCCCTCTGAACTTACCTTGTTGAGGGTTTTTATCATGAATGGATGTTGTACTTTGCAAAGCCTCTTTGTATCATATGGTTCTTATCCTTTCTTTTGGTGATGTGATGTATCACATTGATTTACAAATATTGAACCACCCTTACTACCCAAGAGTAAATCCCACTTGATTGTGGTGAATAATTATTTTAATGTACTGTTGGATTCCTTTTGCTAGTATTTTGTTGAGAATTTTTGTATCTATGTTCATCAGGGATATTTGCCTGTACTTCTCTTTTTTAGTGATGTCTTTATCTAGTTTTGGTATCAGGGTAATGCTGGTCTCATAGAATGAATTTGGAAGTTTTCTTTCCTTTTCTGTTTTTGGAAAAGTTTGAGAAAAATAGGTATTAACTCTTCTTTTAATGTTTGGTAGAATTCTCCTGTGAAGCCATCTGGTCCTGGACTTTTCTTTGTTGGTAGTTTTTTGATTACTGAGTCAGTTTCATTGCCATTCAAATTTTCTATTTTTTCCTGTTTCAGTTTTGATAGTTCTATTTCTTCTTGTTTCATTTTGATAGTTCATATGTTCTAGGAATTTGTCCATGTTTTCTAGGTTGTCCAATTTTTTGGCATATAGTTTTTCATAATCTCTTAAAATTGTTTGTATTTTTATGGTATCAGTTGTTGTTTCTCCTATTTCATTTGTGATTTTATTTATTTGAATGCATTCTCTTTTTTTCTTGATAAGTCTGGCTAGAAGTTTATCAATTTTACTGATTTTTTCAAAGAACCAGATCCTGGTTTCATTGATCTGTTCTATTGTTTGTTTTCTTGTTTGTTTGTTTTTCCTTTTTTTGGTTTCTATATCATTTATATCTGCTCTAAGCTTTATTATGTACTTCCTTCTTCTGGTTTTAGGTTTTGTTGTTATTTTTCTAGCTCCTTTAGGTGTAAGATTAGATTGCTTATTTGAGATATTTCTTGCTTCTTGATGTAGGCCTGTATTGCTATAAACTTCCCTCTTAGAACTGTTTTTGCTGCATTGTAACAGTTTTGGACCATTGTGTTTTCATTTTCATTTGTTTCCATGTTTTTTTTTTAAATTTCTTCTTTGATTTCCTGGTTGACCCATTCATTGTTTAGTAGCATTTTATTTAACCTCCATGTATTTGTGGTCTTTCCAGATTTTTTCTTGTAGTTGATTTCTAGTTTCAGAGTGTTGTGGTCAAAAAAGATGTATGGTATGACTTCAATCTCCTTGAATTTGTTGAGGCTTGTTTTGTGGCCTAATATGTGACCTATTCTGGAGAATGTTCCTTGTACACTTAAAAAGAATGTGTATTCTGCTGTTTTAGGATGGAATGTTATGAGTATATCTGTTAAGTCCATCTGGTCCAGTGTGTTATTCAAAACCACTCTTTCCTTGTTGATTTTCTGTTTAGATGATCTGTCCATTGATGTAAGTGGAGTGTTAAATTCTCCTATTGTTATTACATTATTATTGTGTAGTTCCTTTATGTTTGTTATTAGCTGTTTTATGCGTTTGGGTGCTCCTATGCTGGGCTCATAAGTATTTAGAATTGTTATGTCATGTCTCCTTGTTTGTCCCCTTTATCGTGATATTGTGCCCTAATTCATCTCTTGTTATAGTCTTTGTTTTAAAGTCTAGTTTGTCTGATATAAGTATTGCTACTCTGGCTTTCTTTTGACATCCATTTTCGTGATAAATATTTCTCCACCCCCTCACTTTCAATCTGCAGGTGTCTTTAGGTCTAAAATGAGTCTCTTTTGGGCAACATATAGATGGTTCTTGATTTTTTTATCCATTATGTCACCCTATGTTTTTCATTAGTGCATTTAGTCCATTTACATGCAAAGTAATTATTGATATATATATATATATATATATATATAGTCATTTTATTATTTTGTGGTTGTTTCTAAAGATTTTCTTTGGTCCATTCTTGTCTTCCTGTCTTCCATGTTTTGCTGATTTTCTCTAGTAATATACTTGGGTTTTTTTCTCTTTATTCCTTATATATTTATTAGTGATTTTTGATTTGTTTTTACCATTAAATTTGTATATAACCTTTTTTTGCATATAGCAGTCTATTTAAGCTGATGCTCATTTAAGTTTGAACCCATTCTTTACTCCTCTCCTCCTCCCATTTTAGGTATGTATATGGCATTATATTTTATGTCTTTTTATTTTGTGAGTTCTTTGATTTTTTACAGAAATATTCAATATTACTGCATTTGTGTTTCCTACCTTTATATTGTAACTTTTGGTCTCTCTTTTCTACCACTGAGTGTTTTTTACATGCCAGACTATGCTAAGTGATTAACATTCAATTTATCATTAAATTTTCTCAGGAGCACTGTAACAGGTTTTTTTTTTTTTAATTTAAGTATAGTTGGCACACAATGTTACATTAGTTTCAGATATTAAACACAGTGATTAAACAGTTCTATACTTTATGTTATGCTATGCTCACCTTAAGTGTAGCTACTGTTTGTCACCCTACAATGCTACTACAATATCACTGACTATTTCCTATGCTGTGCCTTTTATTTTCTTGATTTATTCATTCCATAACTGTAAGTCTGTATCTCCCACTCCTCTTCACTCCTTTTGTCCATCCCCCCTCTTCTCTCCTCTCTGGCAGCCATCAGTTTGTCCTCTGTATTCATAGGTCTGATTCTGCTTTTTCTTTGTTTATTCATTTGTTTTTTTTTTTTTTTACATTACACATAAAACTGAAATCATGTGGTATTTGTCTTTCTGTGAGCAGAATACCTTTAGGTCCATCTATGTTGTTACAAATGGCAAGACCTCATCCTTTTTATGGCTGAGTTATAGTCTATTGAATGCATCTGTCTATGTATCTATCTGTCTATCTATCTATCTATCTATCATCTATCTATCTATCTATGCCAACACTGTATGAGTTTTTTGTTTGTTTGTTTGTTATCATCTCCATTTCATCAATGAGCAAACTGAGGTGGAGAGAGGTTAAGTAACTTACTCAAACTCATGCAGCTTTAAATGGCAAAACAACTATACAAACTCAGGTCTGCTTGACTCCAAAGGCCATGTCCCTGATAGTAATCCTAACCTCCTGGCTGTTCTCGCCTCCATCTGGGCCTGGTGTCTATGCAAAGAATTAGCAATGAACTTTTCCCCACTTTTTATTATGTGCCAGGCCATCCATTTACATCTGGTGAATTCTTACTGTGTGCATAGTCCTCTGTGCTTCTGTGGGAGCATAAAGAGTAAAGACAGCTGTTGAGAGCATGTTAGCAGAGTTGAATGAATTGAATTAATCTCAGCATCTTGGAAGAGAAGCCTTGAAATGAGCTTGTAAAGGACCAGAGAGACATAATTTATCAGAGATGAGGGGATTTGGTGTTGAGGGCTTGGCATGGTGTTTAGAACATTGCAGACTCTCAATACATATTTGTTGGGTGCAGTGAGAGACTTAGAAGGTAAGGGCCAACCACATCATTCTTCCCTCTCCCTGACAGTGAGAGGTATTAAACTAACATTCAACCTCTCTGCCTACTGGCATGCTTTCTGTCTCCTATACTCTTTGTTCCTAGCAAATGGCCAGAGTGCACCTAGCCACGTCCCACCTGAATGGAAAGGAAAAGCACTGTTGGCAGAGGGCAGTGTAGAGGGAGGCTGGGTTTCATTCTCAGTTCTGTCACTTGATAGCTCTCTGACCTTGGGAAATTCACTTAACTTCTTTTTGCTTCAGTTTTAATGTATGTCAAGTGGAGATCATAGTGGTATCCACCTCATGAGGTTGTTATTAGGGTCAAATGATATATGCATGTAGCACTGGGCCTGGCATATAGCAGGCACTCAAGAACTGTTGACTATTACTATTATTAACTTTGTTCAGAAACTTGATGACATCCAGGCAACCTTCAAAAATCTGTATCTCAAAATCCTTTCCAAAAGCAAGAATGCATTGAGTATACATAGTATACATAGTATACATAGATATATATTTTTAATTGAAGTATACTTTAAATATAATATTGTATTAATTTAAGGTGTACAACATAGTGATTCCATAATTCTATGAATTGCTCCATGCTTACCATGGTAAGTGTAGTTATTATCTGTCACCATACAATGTTATCACAATTTTATTGACTCTATTTCTTATGCTGTACTTTTCATTCCCAGGACTTATTTGTTTTATAACTGAAAGTTTGTACCTCTTAATCCTCTTCACCTATTTCACCTATCCGCCCCCCCCCATGCACCTCTCATATATACAGAGGACAAACTAGTGTTTTTCAGTTTGCCTATTTTTGAAGGTAAACATGGACACACACACACACACACACACACACACATACACATGCATGCATGCACACATGCACAATGTCTGATTTAATTTTAATAAAAGTCTGTATAATTTGAAAGCTCTGAGTTTTGTTGTTAACAAAGTTACAGTACAAATAGGGAAATGTATGAGTTAAAGTCTGAATACCAAGTAGGCACAGGTTAATTACATGTTATTACCTTAAAAATAAAGGATGCATTTTTTTTTTAAAAAAGGAAAACAACATTTTGGAAAATAATAGGGCATTAGTTGAAACCAGTTTATTTTGAAAAATTTTTCTCCTCAAATAACACCTCAACAAGATTGGAGGATAGATCCTGGATTCTAGATTCCATCTCAGTAAAGAAAATGGTAGTCTAGGTCTATTACCATAAGCTGAGAAGAGTAGTGAACCAATTCATTCATTAGAGTCATGAATATACTTCTGTGGTAAATATTAATGAATAATTTGACCTCAGCTCTCCTGCTTTCACTACTGTCACTAATACTGTCAGTAAACAAGAATATTTTTTGAATTTCTACAGGAAGGAGTGATTGTCACTCTGCAGCAGGGCGAATGTATTCAATAGATTCATGTACAGAATCCATCCACTGATAATGTTAACAAACTGTGGGAAATCAAATAGCTATGTCCTGGTTAGGGAGATTGTAGGGAAGGGATTATACTGCTTTCCAACCCTGCTGGAAACAGCTGACCAGTATCTAGTAAATGCATATTGAGGAGTTGGGTCCTGCCTGTGCTCATGAATTCCTTAGACCGTGTTATTTTGTTCTCCACCCTGCTTTTTTTTTTTGGGGGGGGGAGTCTTTTGTAGTATTGGGAATGCCTTGTTTTCTTTTTTTTGCATGCTTTCTATATGTTCTTACTGGCACTAGCCACTGACGTATTGTGCAATGTTTTCCCTATAATGTATGCCTAATAGATACAGGAGCTTGAGAGCAGCTCGGGGAGACTTCCTTTAGCCTCCCTCTGACCTCTCTTGACTTGTGGAGTCTTGACTAATCCTTTCTGCCGCCCTTGGCTTTGCTGGACAAAGCTGAAAGCCGAACCCACAGTTGGTGACCCCGATGTGATAAGCTGAACCCACAACAAACACTGATACAGTATTTGCTGCATGCCAGGCACTGTCCTAAGAAATTCACATTTATTAACACATTTAGTTTTAGTAACAACCCATTTTCTAAACTGAGGCAGTGAGAAGTAAAATATCTTACTCAAAGTCACATAGCTAATAATGAGCTGGGATTCAAACCTAGGCATTCTGGTTTCAGAGTTGTTGCTCCTAACATACTACACTATGTTGCCTCACCAAAACAGGCTAAAGAGAATTTTGCTGTATGTCTTATTGATCAGATTCACCTGCTGTCCCAAATATTAGTGTATTCTGGGCTTTCAGGAAATGTGGACTGTTTCTCAGTGTTCTCTCTGCCTTAAAGACTTACCTGTGATATTAAAAAGGAGAGTCCTATAATTTGGTGGTTACCTTCAGAGTGTAGGAGCTCAAGCAGTTTGGGAGTTGAAATATTGAGACAGAGAATAAATAGCACCATCTTCCTTTCCCACGTTCTGAAACAATTGAATTGTAAAGCGAACAGACTACAAAACATTGCCTTTATTCCTGATAAAATGTAGGTTGGGGGAGGTAGCTAAGTGTGAGAGCCAAATGGGCTTGCTAAATGAACTTCAGGGTTAGACAGATGTACCTATCCAGCTACAGCAGGCCCTGTACCACCACAGTAGCATCCTGCAAGGGCAAAACCTTCAACCCTGAACTTGAAACCTAGTCCAAAATGTGGTCTCAGATGGTAGGCTGGTTTGCAAAGAGGAAGGAAGGAGGAGTAAGGTCATGCCTATTTAATGTATTCTCCCTCATTTTTGCCATCCAGTTAAGATCTCCTCTTATAGGAAGCAGTAAGTGAAGAAGGAAGGGAGAAAGATCAGGAGTGTTCAGGCAATGCTCTTCCGGAAACTGAGTTGTGAAGAATTGTCTGCTCTAACACTGGGCCAAGTCCCATGATGCAGAGTTTTGGGGAATTTCTGCCATGGTTGCTCCTTTCTGTTTCTAGACAAACATATGATCCTTGGGTGAGTGATTTTTGAGTGAATCTGACCTTGTGTTTCTGTTAGGGAGTCATTCTGAGGCCACCAGCCTCTGTAAAGGTCAGATCTCAAGGAAAGTAATAGTAGCCAGCAGTTGTGTAGCTTCACCTAGGGTCATGGAACAAACTAACCACAAACTCTGTTCTTGTTTTTGTTTCTGCTTCACAGAGGTTTCATTCTATCACCTTGGAAGCAATTTGGCAGTTAAAACATTTGTGTTCCAATTTTAGCTCCACTACTTCTGGGCTGTGTGGCTTTGGACAATTTACTTTTTAAGCCCCAGTTTTCTCATCTGTAGAGTGGTTATAATAGCACATACCCCATAGGTTTTGATCAAGAATGAAGTGAAGTATAAAGTGCTTAAGGTCATGCCTGCCCTGTAGTAAGTTCTTAGTTAATGGTTTCTATGATTGCTCATGCTTTTTCCTGTTTCTCTATTTCCTGGAAGCCAGTTTAAAGCCTACACCTTACCAGATGTGAATTTGGGGAACCAAAATGGCTAACCCCATACCTTTCCTTCCTCTTCTAGTGTATATTGGCCTTTTTCTTCCCTGGACTCCTCTTATAGCCTGTACTAGACAATTTCATATGATTATTTAATCAATGGTATATATCATTCTGTGGTTGTTTTTACCTAGAATATAGCTGGGCTCCTTGAGGACAGAAGGGTCATCTAATATTTCTTTATAACAATATGAGATATACAGCATTGTGCCTACAGTTGACAATACTGTTTTATATACTCAAAAGTTGCTCAAAAGTTAAATATTCTTACCGCCACCAAAAAAAAAAAAAAAAAAAAAAGGTAAATTATGTGAGGTGTTGGAGCTGTTAACCAACCTTATTGTGGTAATCATTTTGCAATATATAGGTGTATCAATTTGCCACATTGTTCACCTTAAAACGCTATATGTTAATTATAGCTCAATAAACCTAGAAAAAATAAAAGAAAAATAATATGAGTTATATAATGCCCATAGTATATATAGTATCTGCCACATAGTAGGTGTTCAAAGTATTTTTTCTTCCTTCCATTCTTCTTCTTCTTCTCTTTTTGTCTCCTCTCTTCCTGCTCTGCCTGCTTCTTATCTACTGAAGCACCTAGTGCAGTACTAAAGTCCCAAGAAATGCTAAATACATAGCTGTGATCTCAAATTCAGTGTATTTTATGTGAGGCGAGGACTGACCAGAACCATTTATTCTCTCAAAACTGGTAGTTCCTGTTTGTGAAATGCCTGCTGTTTATTCCATCCAACATAATTCCTTTCTTCCCTTGTTGACTCTGGGGAGAGAATTAAGCAGCAGTCAAAGTAGAGCCATGTTTTAGTCTAAATTGGACCCTAATAATGTATCTGGCATCCTACTTAGGTTTCCTGTATATATCCTTGTGTGACTGCTGGACTGTAAATTACCCAAAGGTAGGCACTGTGTTGTATTTAGTGCCATATCCCCAGTACCTGGCACAGTCCCCTATCTACAGTAATTGTTCAGTAAATCTTTACAATGACCAATTAAAGAAACTCTGCACTATCAGAAAGTCAGCTGGCTTCTTAGTATAAACTGACATGTTGATCTTAACATTCATATGGAATTGGGAGTAACCCCAAATAGCCAAAACAATATTGAAAAAGAATAAAATAAAGGATTCCCACTTCACTGTTTCAAAATTTGCCAAATAGCTGCAGTAATCAAAATGACATGTTACTAGCTTAAGGATAGATATATAGACCTATAGAGTAAAATTCAGAGTCCAGAGCTAAATCCATACACCTATGGTCAATTCATTTTCAACAGGTGTGTTAAAACCATCTAATTGAGAGAAAGTATATTATTTCTAGCATATGGGTCTGAGACAGCTAGTATCCATATACAAAGGAAAAGTTGGACGCTTACCTCATTCAATATACAAAAATTAACTCAGAATGGATCAAAACATAAATGCTAAGTGCTAGAACTAAAAATTCTTAGGAGAAATCATAAGGGTAAGTATTCATGACCTTGAACTTGGCAACAAATTATTTGATATGACACTGAAAATGAGTGACAAAAGAAAAAATAGGTTGGACTTCTTCAAAATTTTAAACTTTTGTGAATCAGAGGACACTATTAAGAAAAATGAAAACACATCCCACAGAATGGGAAAAGATGTTTATAAATCATATATCTGATTAAGGGCTTTATCTAGAATATATAAAGAATATTTAAAACTGAATAATAAAAAGACAAGTAAGTCAAAATAGGCAAAAGGTCAGAAGGAGATTCTTCCAAAGAAAAGAGACAAATGTCCCATAAGTGTATGAAAAGATGCTCAACATTATTAGTCATAAAAGAAGTACTAATTAAAACCAAAATGAGATACCATTTCACACTTACTAGAATAGTTATAACCAAAAAGGCAGATAGTAACAACTGTTGGTGAGGATGTAAAGAAATTGGAACCCTCATGTGTTATTGGTGGGAATATAAATTGGTATAGCAACTTTGGAAAACATTCTGGAAGTTCTTCAAATAATTAAACATAGAGTTAACTTTGACCCTGCAGTTCCACTTCCTTTCAAGAAAGCTGAAAACATAGGTCTATGTAAAACTTGTACACAAACATTAGTATCAGCATTATTTATAATAGTCACAGGGTGGAAACAATATGAATGTCCATCAGCTGATACATGGATAAACAAAATGTGGTATATTTATATGATGGAATATTATTTGGCTATAAAAATGACTGAAGTACATACTACAATATAGATGAAACTTGAAAACATTATGGTAAGTGAATAAAGCCAGACATGAGAGGCCACATATTTTATGATTCCATTTGTATTAAATGTCCAGAAATTCCAGATAATAAGGTATTATTATTATTCACCTCCTGTAGTTAAGGAATCAAAATACTGAAGGTTAAGTAACTTGCCCAAGGTTACACAGATAGTATGAGTTGGGACTGGGATTGGTTCAGACCAAGGTTTCTTTTTTTGGTTGATGGAAGTGTTCCAAAATGGATCATGGTGTTGGTTGTACAATTCCGCAAATACACTAAAAGCCACTGAATTACACACTTTATTTATTTAATTAATTTTTTAACATTTATTTTTGAGCAAAAGCAGGGGAGGGGCAGAGAGAGAGGGAGACACAAAATCTGAAGCAGACTCCAGTCTCTGAGCTGTCAGCACAGAGCCTGACGCAGGGCTTGACCTCATGAACTGTGAGATCATGACCTGAGCCAAAGTCAGACACTTGACAGATCGGCCACCCACGTGCCCCTATACACTTTAAATGAGTGAAATGTATGTTTTGTGAATTATAGCTCAATAAGTCTGTTAGCAAACAAAATCTATGCTGAACTGTGCTTAATAAATGATGTTGTATTTATTCTTCCAGTGAAAAAATCAGAAGCTTTAGGGGTAGGACCCCAGCTTCAGTAATTTTTAGTTTTTAAACATTTATTTATTTTTGGGAGACATTCAGAGCATGAGTGGGAGAGGGACAGAGAAAGGAAGACACAGAATCTGAAGCAGGCTCCAGGGTCTGAGCTGTCAGCACAGAGCCCAATGTGGGGCTCGAACCCACGAATCACAAGATCATGACCTGAACCAAAGTCAGAGGCTTAACTGACTGAGCCACCCAGACTCCCCTCTTCAGTAATTTTAATTCTAATATGCAGGCATGACTGAGAAACTCTTCACTAAGGGAATGAGTGACTGCATTTTATGTAAACTCTGATTAAGTGAATCAATGAATGGATGGATAGTGGAGGTCAGCCTTGCTTGTTTTGCCTGGCTATGAAGCACAGGCAGCCATAGTGAGTGGAGTATATCAGGTGTCCTACCTGCACCCAGACTACCAGGGCTGCACTGAAGAGACAGCAGGTACATCTGGGGATTAGAACTCCTTACGGAGAAAGAGTTCTGTCAACACAAAGCACATTATTGCATTTTTCTAAAGCTTTATGAATTTCCACATGCCATCTGCCTGTTATTTTTACAAGTTCTTGCCTGAAGTAGGTTTGCATTTATGATGACTGAATTTGAAGGCAAAATTGCAATATTGTTCCTCAGAATTATTATTGTCTTCCTAGTGGTTGTTTTTTTTTTTTTTATTATGAGTTTTATTTTTCTCCCAGGGAAGCCTACATGAGTGAATTTAATGCATAAAAATGAGGGCACTTAGATCCCATCCTTAGCACAAAGTGGTTAGAAAGTTAATGAGCTAATGTATTACTAATCAGCCCAGCTTACAACATAATTTAATAGAGATAATGGAAATATTGGATAGAATCAAGTATGTTGCATTTTGAACCATTTCTATTTTTCGTTCATTTTCATTAAACAAGTTAAAAGTGTATGCTTGCTACCTTAACTCTTTTGTTATATAAGCTAAAAAGGTAAACCTGTTGGAACAGGTACATACAACTTTTCACCCAAGATCTCTAAGCAGACCTCACCTCTATTGATCAGTAACAATTCTTAGTTTGTAGCACACAATTTGAAAAATCCTAGAACAGTTAGGCCCTGCACAATCACATGTATAGCCATGAAACCTGGGAGTTTTTCTGATCCTGGGTTCAGTGTGACCCTTTTGGAAGGGACTGAAAGATATTTTCAGCACCCTGTACACCAGGCAGAAGCCTTACAGATATGACTACTCCCCTTCAAATGTCAGGCAGGATCCTCAGTGCTTTGTATGGCACCTGACATGATCTGAAATCCTCCTTTCTCCAGGTACTTCCTTGATTTTTTTTCTAGGTATTTTCACTAGCTGACATCCCATCCTCTACCTTGTTTTGGGCCCCTTTGCTCTGTTAGGCCTTACTTGTAACACCCTTGATCTTAGGGTTCCTGTTCATTTGTGTGCCAGTACATTATCTTGTAATATTTATGGCACAATTTGCATCCAGTCATTTTAAAATAAGGACTGCAAGGTGCAGTGGTGTTACTTATTTTACCAAAATTTTCACTTACACACACACACACACACACACACTTTCCTTTCTATTCTAACCTCTTAATGCTGTAGAGAAGTATACTAAGTTCATAAAGGCAACATGGAAAACTATAGGTAATCAAAGTCTTCAAAATCCTGCCCAAAGTGCTATATTCTTGATTAATATTACCTAGAAGATAGTGTCCAATATTATGGACAATGCAACCATGAAAATTAAAAATGAATAACATTTAAAGACAATGGTGGAGTATATAGTGACCATATTTCAGTTCAATAAATATTTTCTAATAGATTTATTCATCTCACACAAACCTCTGTCTTAGTAATTCCACACAACCTTGAAATACAAAAACAAAAAAGAAACAAAAGCAACAGGCTTCCTCTCAATAGCATATTTTATTTGGAGATTCAGAGTGAAATGCAGATAAGAATTATCCTAAAGGAAAACTGAGCAAAAGTTTGCTGAGCTAATCAGCAAAAAGGGCAGTGGCTCTTATACTTGAGCATGCATCAGAATCATGGAGATTTCCAAGCTCCACTTTCAGAGTTTCTTTTTTTTTTTTTTTTTTTTTTAATTTTTTTTTTCAACGTTTTTTATTTATTTTTGGGACAGAGAGAGACAGAGCATGAACGGGGGAGGGGCAGAGAGAGAGGGAGACACAGAATCGGAAACAGGCTCCAGGCTCGGAGCCATCAGCCCAGAGCCTGACGCGGGGCTCGAACTCAGGGACCGCGAGATCGTGACCTGGCTGAAGTCGGACGCTTAACCGACTGCGCCACCCAGGCGCCCCTCCACTTTCAGAGTTTCTGATTCAACAGGTCTAGGGTGGTGCCCAGTAACTTGCATTTCTAACAATATCCCAGGGGATGCTCCTGCTGGTCATAAGGTAACTAACCATCTTAGTTTGCCTGGGACTGAGGAGTTTTAAGGACTTGGGACATTTAGTGCTTAAAACTGAGACAATCCCAGGCAAACCAGGGTGGTCAGTCATCCTGCTGGTCCAGGACCAGACTTTGAGAGCCAATAGTTTTGGAGGTTGTATGGTAACCAGCAAGAAACCCTACATGTTCAGGCAATACCAGTATCCCATACTGTTTCAGTTCTAGATAGCCAAACTCAGTGATTGAACCAATTCATAGAACAAAGAGGTACTTGGAAATTCAGTGTTGTCTCATAGGCTCTCCTGACTCCATTTCTAGACCTCTGCCCTCTCCAGCCCCTCCCCCACCCGTCTTTGGACTTGAAGGGACCTCCACTTCAGCTCTTCCCTTTCATCAGGTGGAGTCTGCTTTGAAACAAGGAATACAGAACTGTGGGAGGCAATGTGTGGAAAAAACAGGATCCTGGGTCAGAGAGACTTACATTTGACTCTACTACTTCTTAGCCATGCAGCTTTTCTTAACTCACTCAACCTTCCTGACCTTCCGTTTCATGTAGAAAATGAGGAGCATAATGCTTTCCTTACAGGCATTGTTATGAGAGCCCTTGTGAGAATGAAAGTGAAGGTATGAATTGAGTCATATGTATGGTACCTGGCACATAGTAGGAACCAACTAAGTGGAAGCTATAATCATAAAAATCCTAAGGCCTGAGGCCCATTATTGGATAGCTGAAGATCATAGCAAAAATACTAAAGTGGAAAGTTCACCCCTCCCCAAACAGTTGCAGTCACTGATATGAGGTATTTTTACATTGTTGTGTGGCTTGAAGTGAAAGCACAGAAGATATGTCAAAAAATCAGTTATGTTACAAAGAAAAAATTCAAAGAGAAATAACTCCTCTGCCTACCTTGATAGTTAGAAGTGTTAATGAGTTCTGAATCATTTTAAACATTTTCAATTAACAAGTCTTCTCCCTATACCCACGCAGCCACCATCAGCCATATTTTTAAATAGATGGTTCATTTCCTCATCCTCACAGGCATCTAACATGTTCAGGCTACCCCTCTAACTTTGAGTGGGGAAACATTCAGTTTTCTGTCTGCACATCATTCAGGCAGTCCTGTATGTCACTTATTTGATTTTCACACATTGTATTTTTTTCCAACTCTTTGCTCTTATAGACAATAGGGAAAAAACCCAATAACTCAGTATTTATGCTGAGGAATGAATATGTTCAACATAATGAGCTTGAGGTCATGTTTTTACTTAATTTTCTTTACTAACAGAATAAAATTTTGCTTACAAGATGATGCTGTGCTATTCCTTTTTTTTCTATGTGTTTGAATTCACACCTTGAAACTGAGGAGGTTTGGACTGGAAGATTGTGTTTCCACAGCTCAGAAACTTATTCTTATCAAAATATGTTGGATTCTGTGCATGGGAAATCTGAGCTGCTCTGCCTTTTTAAGGGATGGGTATCTGCCTCATTCACACATATGATGCATGCGTTGTCCCAAAAGGATTAATCATAGCTATGATTTTTATGGCGCTTACTGTATACCAGGTACTGTTGTAACTTTTCTCTCCCTTCTCCTTCTCATATCAAATTTATTGCTTGGAACTCACTTCCAGAGCTTTCATAAGCATCTTTCTAGGGTCTCTCCTTCCAAAGGCAGACTTCAACACTAATGTACATATCTCTATGCCCAACAATGACTACTTATGGGATGTGTGGGTGGATCTTTCATACTTAGATTGGACTGTCCATCCATATACATATAAGACAGGATGGTGCAGTGGGGAGCCAGGAGTAGGAAGAGAAAGGAGGTAGTGGGTGTACTTTCCCTGTGCTGACAAAATTTTATGAACTCTGAGGAGTCCAGGAATTCTGCAAACCTAGACTGCCATGCTGTTATAAAGGTATATTTATCAAGGTAGGCAGATAGAACATATTTTATTTAACAGTTTGTTAAACTTATTTGGACATATGGTATATGGAGCTCCATTTGTACACTTGTCTCAGTTCCCCACACATGATAGGGACAGACTTGTTTAAGGCTGTATAGGTATAGCCAGAAGGTTTGAAAAGAGGTGGGATGGAGGAAGAAGACAAGGAGGACATATACTTGGCTGGGGCTAACTCATTACTTCTCCTCAAAGATATGTCTGGAAAGTTCCAGTGAAATAAGTGATTTAGTACCTAGATTCTTGAACCAGACTCTCTGGGTTTTAAATCCTGGTTCTATAATTTGTTAGCTGTATAACCTTGAGTAAGTCCCCTAACCCCTGTGTTTTTCAGTTTTCTCATTTGTAAAATGAGGATGATATTAATCTATCCCATATGGTACTAAAGTACTTAAAACAACTCCTGGTGTATAGTATGTGCCACACAATTGTCAGCTTTTAAATTTGTTTCTATTTTAGGCTAGTTAGATGTGATATGAAAATATCTTGGGGGAATTCTCATCAAGGTATCCCTATTCATCTTATGCTTTTTCCAGTTTCTAGGACAGTATGAGTACCCTAGAAGATGATGAGAATGGAAACAGGTATTCCTTAAATAGGCTTCTCTATAGGGTGGGAGGAGGGATATTGGGCTAGGGTTGTCTCTCAGTCATGTTTGGCCTCAGAAGGTAGAAAGAAGGCCTGGGTGATGATCCTCTGGGGCAAGTGTTTTCAGTAGGAGCCTCCCAGAGGGTAGCTGTAGCTACTTGGAAGGCTGAGTAGTCACCTGACTATGAAATGGACAGCAGTGGACTTGTATTCTTGTCTTTTTCTCATGATTAGGGTGTCTTGGAAGTAGCTTGACAGAAGCTGTGGTAGTAGCCACATTCAAATAATATATATTCAAATAATATGCCACTTAGACCACAGAGTAGTTTCCAAGGTCCAGAGCCCATAGACAGTAGTGACTTCAGCCAGAGCAAACTTCTGGGTGGGAATAGTTCCTCCTAGGCACTTTTGGGACCTGAGGTTGCAAAATCTTCAGACAGCTGTATCAGTAAGTGATGACTGGGAAGGACTTATGGACACTTGTAAGCACCCCTGAGGATTTCTAGAAATATTCTGTAAAAGGTTGAACTTCTTGTATTCAAACATGCTCAGAGCTATTGTGATGTTGGTAATAGTGTTAACGTGACTTCATTTGTATTCTCTGGTTGTCAAGGAGCCAAGTCTTTTTGAATCCAGAAGGATTTTAAGCAGTTGAAAGATTTTGTTGGATTTGAGACTTCAGACACCCTGGTATTAGTGTAGAAATGGGATAGGAGTTTTGCAGAAGTAGCAATTAAGAAGGGGTTACAATAGCGTTCTGGTGCTAAATGAAGGACTAAAACTAAGTTGGTGAAGAAGAAATGGAATGGAAGGGAGAGACTTAAAAGAATACTTCAGAAACAGACTCAATATGACATCATATTTATTTAGATACAGAAGATGAAAAAGGAGACTCTCCGGGTAAGGGAGAGTTTTGTGAGAGGCCAGTCAAGTGATTCTCATGATGAAATCAAGTAAGAGAATAATTAAGAAATGTCGACTGAATGGGAAAATTAGGAGGTCATTGGGTCTTTGGTACTTTGTCTTCAATGATTCATCCACTCCTGATTCATACTCTTCCTTTATGTTTATGTTTACCTTGTATGTTCTTGGTCCTCATGGAAGTGCTACAATTTGAGTCTGCCTTCTTACTCTGACATTTTCTGAAACCAACTCTCCCCAACTAGAATGTTTCAAACCTGGGTTCCATTTCCTTGGGATTTCCCTAGGTGACACAAAAGTTTTTCACCTGATTTATACTAATGGGATCATATATATCTCTCCCAGGAATCTGAGCATTTTAAAAGGTGACTTTGGGGGTAGTCATTCAACCTAAATGAATTAATCTCTGGTGGTGGAAGTTTCTAGTTACATGGCAAAGGGGGAGGTGGCTTCTAGAGAGGATATTTAACTCGCTTACAAAAAGAAAAAACTCTAAAATAATAATAGATTTGGGTCCGGCAGAACATGGCAGCATAGGAGGATGCTGGGCTCACCGCGTGTCCTGCTGATCACTTAGATTCCACCTACACCTGCCTAAATAACCCAGAAAACCACCAGAAGACTAGCAGAACGGAGTCTCCGGAGCCAAGCGCAGACGAGAGGCCCACAGAAGAGGGTAGGAAGGGTGGAGAGGCGGTGCGCCCTGCATGGACTGGCGGGAGGGAGCCGGGCGGAGGGGCAGCTTGCCGGCCAAGCAGAGCCCCCGAGTCTGGCTGGCAAAAGCGGAGGGGCTGGACGGAGTGTGTTCCGACAGCAAGCGCGACTTAGCCTCTGGGAGGTCATAAGTTAACAGCTCTGCTCAGAAAGCGGGAAGGCTGGAGGACAAAGGGAGGGAGAGTTGCTGAGCCCCCGGACGCAGAGCTCAGCTTGGTGGGGAACAAAGGCGCTTGCCAGCGCCATCTCCCTCGCCCATCCCCCAGCCAAAATCCCAAAGGGAACCAGTTCCTGCCAGGGAACTTGCTCGCTCCGCGCAAACACCCAACTCTGTGCTTCTGCGGAGCCAAACCTCCGGCAGCGGATCTGACTCCCTCCCGCTGCCACAGGGCCCCTCCTGAAGTGGATCACCTAAGGAGAAGTGAGCTAAGCCTGCCCCTCCTGCCCCCTTGCACCTTGCCTACCCACCCCAGCTAATATGCCAGATCCCCAGCACCAGGAAGCTGGCAGTGTGCAAGTAGCCCAGACAGGCCACGCCACCCCACAGTGACTCCTGCCCCTAGGAGAGGGGAAGAGAAGGCACACACCAGTCTGTGGCCCCAGCGGTGGTCTGGGGACAGACATCAGGTCTGACTGCAGCCCCGCCCACCAACTCCAGTTATACACCACAGCACAGGAAGTGCCCTGCAAGTCCTCACCACTCCAGGGACTATCCAGAATGACCAAACGGAAGAATTCCCCTCAAAAGAATCTCCAGGAAATAACAACAGCTAATGAACTGATCAAAAAGGATTTAAATGATATAACAGAAAGTGAATTTAGAATAATAGTCATAAAATTAATCGCTGGGCTTGAAAACAGTATAGAGGACAGCAGAGAATCTCTTGCTACAGAGATCAAGGGACTAAGGAACAGTCACGAGGAGCTGAAAAGCGCTTTAAACGAAATGCAAAATAAAATGGAAACGTCCACGCCTCGGATTGAAGAGGCAGAGGAGAGAATAGGTGAACTAGAAGATAAAGTTATGGAAAAAGAGGAAGCTCAGAGAAAGAGAGATAAAAAAATCCAGGAGTATGAGGGGAAAATTAGAGAACTAAGTGATACACTAAAAAGAAATAATATACGCATAATTGGTATCCCAGAAGAGGAAGAGAGAGGGAAAGGTGCTGAAAGGGTACTTGAAGAAATAATGGCTGAGAACTTCCCTGAACTGGGGAAGGAAAAAGGCATTGAAATCCAAGAGGCACAGAGAACTCCCTTCAAACGTAACTTGAATCGATCTGCACAACATATCATAGTCAAACTGGCAAAATACAAGGATAAAGAGAAAATTCTGAAAGCAGCAAGGGACAAACGTGCCCTAACATATAAAGGGAGACCTATAAGACTCGTGACTGATCTCTCTTTTGAAACTTGGCAGGCCATAAAGGATTGGCAGGAGATCTTCAATGTGTTGAACAGAAAAAATATGCAGCCGAGAATCCTTTATCCAGCAAGTCTATTTAGAATAGGAGGAGAGGGGCGCCTGGGTGGCGCAGTCGGCTAAGCGTCCGGCTTCAGCCAGGTCACGATCTCGCGGTCCGTGAGTTCGAGCCCCGCGTCAGGCTCTGGGCTGATGGCTCGGAGCCTGGAGCCCGTTTCCGATTCTGTGTCTCCCTCTCTCTCTGCCCCTCCCCCGTTCATGCTCTGTCTCTCTCTGTCCCAAAAATAAAAAAAAAAAAAAAACGTTGAAAAAAAAAAAGAATAGGAGGAGAGATAAAGGTCTTCCCAAACAAACAAAAACTGAAGGAATTTGTCACCACTAAACCAGCCCTAGAAGAGATCCTAAGGGGGATCCTAGGAGACAAAGTACCAGAGACATCACTACAAGCATAAAACATACAGACATGACAATGACTCTAAACCCGTATCTTTCTATAATAACACTGAATGTAAATGGATTAAATACACCAAAAAAAGACATAGGGTATCAGAATGGATAAAAAAACAAGACCCATCTATTTGCTGTCTACAAGAGACTCATTTTAGACCTGAGGACACCTTTAGATTGAGAGTGAGGGGATGGAGAACTATTTATCATGCTACTGGAAGCCAAAAGAAAACTGGAGTAGCCATACTTATATCAGACAAACTAGACTTTAAATTAAAAGCTGTAACAAGAGATGAAGAAGGGCATTATATAATAATTACAGGGTCTATCCATCAGGAAGAGCTAACAATTATAAATGTCTATGCACCGAATACCGGAGCCCCCAAATATATAAAACAATTACTCACAAACATAAGCAACCTTATTGATAAGAATGTGGTAATTGCAGGGGACGTTAACACTCCACTTACAGAAATGGATAGATCATCTAGACACACAGTCAATAAAGAAACAAGGGCCCTGAATGATACATTGGATCAGATGGACTTGACAGATATATTTAGAACTCTGCATCCCAAAGCAACAGAATATACTTTCTTCTCGAGTGCACATGGGACATTCTCCAAGATAGATCACATACTGGGTCACAAAACAGCCCTTCATAAGTATACAAGAATTGAGATCATACCATGCATACTTTCAGACCACAATGCTATGAAGCTTGAAATCAAACACAGAAAAAAGTCTGGAAAACCTCCAAAAGCATGGAGGTTAAAGAACACCCTACTAAAGAATGAATGGGTCAACCAGGCAATTAGAGAAGAAATTAAAAAATATATAGAAACAAACGAAAATGAAAATACAACAATCCAAACGCTTTGGGATGCAGCAAAGGCAGTCCTGAGAGGAAAATGCATTGCAATCCAGGCCTATCTCAAGAAAGAAGAAAAATCCCAAATACAAAATCTAACAGCACACCTAAAGGAAATGCAAGCAGAACAGCAAAGACACCCTAAACCCAGCAGAAGAAGAGAAATAATAAAGATCAGAGCAGAAATAAACAATATAGAATCTAAAAAAAAAAAACTGTAGAGCAGATCAAGGAGACCAAGAGTTGTTTTTTTGAAAAAATAAACAAAATTGACAAACCTCTAGCCAGGCTTCTCAAAAAGAAAAGGTAGATGACCCAAATAGATAAAATCATGAATGAAAATGGAATTATTACTACAACCAATCCCTCAGAGATACAAAAAATTATCAGGGAATACTATGAAAAATTATATGCCATCATATTGGACAACCTGGAAGAAATGGACAAATTCCTAAACACCCACACTCTTCCAAAAGTCAATCAGGAGGAAATAGAAAGCTTGAACAGACCCATAACCATCGAAGAAATTGAATCGGTTATCAAAAATCTCCCAACAAATAAGAGTCCAGGACCAGATGGCTTCCCAGGGGAGTTCTACCAGACGTTTAAAGCAGAGATAATACCTATCCTTCTCAAGCTATTCCAGAAATAGAAAGGGAAGGAAAACTTCCAGACTCATTCTATGAAGCCAGTATTACTTTGATTCCTAAACCAGACAGAGACCCAGTAAAAAAAGTGAACTACAGGCCAATATCCCTGATGAATATGGATGCAAAAATTCTCAATAAGATACTAGCAAATCAAATTCAACAGCATATAAAAAGAACTATTCACCATGATCAGGTGGGATTCATTCTTGGGATGCAGGGCTGGTTCAACATTTGCAAATCAATCAACGTGATACATCACATTAATAAAAGAAAATATAAGAACCATATGATCCTGTCAATAGATGCAGAAAAGGCCTTTGAAAAAATCCAGCACCCTTTCTTAATAAAAACCCTTGAGAAAGTCGGGATAGAAGGAACATATTAAAGATCATAAAAGCCATTTATGAAAAGCCCACAGCTAACATCATCCTCAATGGGGAAAAAGTGAGAGCTTTTTCCCTGAGATCAGGAACACGACAGGGATGCCCACTCTCACCGCTGTTGTTTAACATAGTGCTGGAAGTTCTAGCATCAGCAATCAGACAACAAAAGGAAATCAAAGGCATCAAAATTGGCAAAGATGAAATCAAGCTTTCACCTTTTGCAGATGACATGATAGTATACATGGAAAATCCGATAGACTCCACCAAAAGTCTGCTAGAACTGATACATGAATTCAGCAAAGTTGCAGGATACAAAATTAATGTACACAAATCAGTTCCATTCTTATACAATAACAATGAGGCAACAGAAAGACAAATAAAGAAACTGATCCCATTCACAATTGCACCAAGAAGCATAAAATACCTAGGAATAAATCTAACCAAAAATGTAAAAGATCTGTATGCTGAAAACTATAGAAAGCTTATGAAGGAAACTGAGGAAGATATAAAGAAATGGAAAAACATTCCTTCTCATGGATTGGAAGAATAAATATTGTCAAAATGTCAGTACTACCCAAAGCTATCTACACATTCAATGCAGTCCCAATCAAAATTGCACCAGCGTTCTTCTCGAAACTAGAACGAGCCATCCTAAAATTCATATGGAACCACAAAAGGCCCCGAATAGCCAAAGTAATTTTGAAGAAGAAGACCAAAGTAGGAGGCATCACAATCCCAGACTTTAGCCTCTACTCCAAAGCTGTAATCATCAAGACAGCATGGTATTGGCACAAAAACAGACACATCGTCGAATGGAATAGAATAGAAACCCCAGCACTAGACCCACAAACGTATGGCCAACTCATCTTTGACAAAGCAGGAAAGAACATCCAATGGAAAATTGACAGTCTCTTTAACAAATGGTGCTGGGAGAACTGGACAGCAACATGCAGAAGGTTGAAACTAGACCACTTTCTCACACCATTCACAAAAATAAACTCAAAATGGATAAAGGACCAGAATGTGAGACAGGAAACCATCAAAACCTTAGAGGAGAAAGCAGGAAAAGACCTCTCTGACCTCAGCCGTTGCAATCTCTTACTCGACACATCCCCAAAGGCAAGGGAATTAAAAGCAAAAGTGAATTACTGGGACCTTATGAAGATAAAAAGCTTCTGCACAGCAAAGGAAACAACCAACAAAACTAAAAGGCAACCAACGGAATGGGAAAAGATATTTGCAAATGACATATCAGACAAGGGGCTAGTATCCAAAATCCAAAAGAGCTCACCAAACTCCACACCTGAAAAACAAATCACCCAGTGAAGAAATGGGCAGAAAACATGAATAGACACTTCTCTAAAGAAGACATCTGGATGGCCAACAGGCACATGAAAAGATGGTCACCGTCGCTCCTCATCAGGGAAATACAAATCAAAACCACACTCAGATATCACCTCACGCCAGTCAGAGTGGCCAAAATGAACAAATCAGGAGACTATAGATGCTGGAGAGGATGTGGAGAAACGGGACCCCTCTTGCATTGTTGGTGGGAATGCAAATTGGTGCAGCCGCTCTGGAAAACAGTGTGCAGGTTCCTCAGAAAGTTAAAAATAGACCTACCCTATGACCCAGCAATAGCACTGCTAGGAATTTATCCAAGGGATACAGGAGTACTGATGCATAGGGGCACTTGTACCCCAATGTTTATAGCAGTACTCTCAACAATAGCCAAATTATGGAAAGCGCCTAAATGTCCATCAACTGATGAATGGATAAAGAAATTGTGGTTTATATACACAATGGAGTACTACATGGCAATGAGGAAGAACAAAATATGGCCCTTTGTAGCAACGTGGATGGAACTGGAGAGTGTGATGCTAAATGAAATAAGCCATACAGAGAAAGACAGATACCATATGTTTTCACTCTTATGTGGATCCTGAGAAACCTAACAGAAACCCATGGGGGAGGGGAAGGAAAAAAAAAAAGAGGTTAGAGTGTGAGAGAGCCAAAGCATAAGAGACTCTTAAAAACTGAGAACAAACTGAGGGTTGATGGGGGGTGGGAGGGAGGGGAGGTTGGGTGATGGGTATTGAGGAGGGCACCTTTTGGGATGAGCACTGGGTGTTGTATGGAAACCAATTTGACAATAAATTTCATATATTGAAAAAATAAAAAAAAAATAGATTTGACTGAAGTCATTCTAAGGAAGAGATGAGGTCACTACTGCTGCATCACTCTCCCTAGTCTCCTTGTCCCTGATAGAACCCCTGCTACCCAGCCTTCTGTATCCATCAGACCCTAAGCACTAGCCCTTGTTGTGATTGATATGTTTTTTTCTTTGTACTCCAGGCTTTGTGTGCTTCAGTGTATTGCTTTTGTCATCTTCTGTGTGATAAGCTTCCCATGATTAGCTTCCAGCTCCTTCTCAGGCCTGCTCTGTCTTGCTGCCAGGAAAATACTCTGATTTGAGGATGAATTCCAAAATGTGTTAATCACCTACAAAAACAAACGGGATAAAGATGCAATAAGTGACACTTGAACAGTGTTTACTTCTGTCTGAGGCCCTTGTTTTGGGTGACAGAAAGTGCATATAATATCAGGTCGGCTGTCAGATTGTGGGTAGTAACATTATCCTTGGAAGGATTCTATAATCAGAGTAAAGATAATTGGGATTTGGGAAAGTGACCAAGGAGTAAGGAAGGAAATATATGGCAGTAGACAATATAGTTTTATGTAGAGAGGAGGCATAGAGAATCTGGCTTTTAAAATGCAAAATTTGAGAGTTTAATCATAATAACAAGAGTGATTACTGTATGCTAAGCACTTTCTATACATTATGTCTCATTTTATCCTCACAACTTTGTAAGGCAGGTACTGATATTATCTTCATTTTACAGATAAAATAATAGAGTCTTAGGTAAATTAACTTGCCTAAGGTCACATAGCTGGTAAGGTGTAGAGCTGGGAATGACACTCGGGCCAAACTTGTCTCCAGAAACCATGCTCTAACCATTTACTCTAGACAAAGTACTGTCCTAAGTACTTTACATGCAATTTAGCATTTATCCTTCCAGAAGTGCTATGACATAAATGCTATTATTATCCAAACTTTGTAGATGAGGAAACAGAGATACCTAGAAATTATAAAATTGGTCTTTTTAATAAATGGCAGAGCCAGTGCTCTTATCCATTACTGTGTAAACAAAAGCCATACCATGTGAGACAAACAGGAAAATTCTAAAGCAAAGCGATGGTATAAGCCATGAAAATGAGGAATGGATCATTGATAGGCCACGATGTAAGTCATAACAGGGATGGGTGGCAGTAGATAGTTTGTTAAGGCCACTTGTAGGTTCTTGATGTAGCCTCTTTTAATTATTGAATGAGCTCTATTAGCCAACTTGATTTTAAGGTGGATCCTAATATTCCATAGTACCTTCTGAAGAAGTTAACTCATTTGGATGGCTCACTAATATCTGCT
Organism: Panthera uncia; assembly: GCF_023721935.1. Classification (NCBI taxonomy): domain Eukaryota; kingdom Metazoa; phylum Chordata; class Mammalia; order Carnivora; family Felidae; genus Panthera; species Panthera uncia. The sequence goes on from NC_064817.1 coordinate 80,902,808, forward strand.
ATCAGGTCTTATATAAAGTTCAATTTATGGCTTTGTTCATAATCTTGAAACAAAATGGCAGCCAATGAAATTTCAGGAGACATTAATCCTTCAAGTCCCTCTATGTTATGGGTCCAGCTACCTTTCTCATTTCATATATGACTATATTTCTCATTCTACTCTATCTGTACTTTGAGAACTACAAGTTCATGGCTGCTTATATACCCAATGCCGAGGAAAGTGGTTGCCACATATTAGACACTTAACTATTTGTTGAATGATTAAAAGTTCCTGTATAAATGGAAGAGATGGGATGTTAAGCACAGGTGGAGGAATTTATCTTAGCTAGGAGGAATTCTAGTTCATTTAATATGACAGGAGGAAAGGATGATGATGATGATGATGATGATAATAATAATACCACCCCAAATAGAAAATAAATAGGGCTTACCATGCACCACATACTATTCCAAGAACTTTATACATATTAACTCATAAAATGTTACAGAGTATTAATTAGGTATTAATTTTGTCCATATTTTATAAAAAGACAAAAATCACAAAAAGCCTGTTATTTGATAAAATTCACACAGCGAGTGACTAGTAGAGCTGGCTCTAAACTGTAAAAGGATAATATACACAGGTGTTAAGTAGATATTTATGTTTATAATCAAGAAGAAGACAGCATTTATGTCTAATGGCTTTAATTTTCCCTGTAATTTGCTGAGAGGGAGGAGGATGGAGTCAAGGAATGAAGGTTTGAGGAGAATGGAAAAAATTTGAAGTACCCTCTGGAGGGTGGGGAATGACATAATTACCAATATAGTGACCAAAGACATATATTAGGATTACAGGTAGTAATTACAAAATGTGTGAGGCTGGTGGTCATGAACACACAGTAGTCCCAGTCTTCCATGTGTATGACTTTATCTAGCAATTATTGATCACTCTGATACAGACATAGTGAATGTGAACAGTAGTGTTCATCCAGAGTTAAGGATTTGCCAGATATATGCAATGAAATGACAAGAGAAGAGTTAGGGTTTTGGCAAGAATTATTGAAAATATATGACTAACAGATCTACATTAGATAAAAAACAAGGTAAATAAAAACTAGCTGATGGATTGGGAGAGCATAAAGATGTCAGTGAACTGGAAATGTTAATGAAGCCAAAGAATAGTTACAGTGGGAAGTACTTGAACATGCAAAGTAGAAAGAGAAGAGGTTATTGGCAGAGAACAGAATGTTGGAGTTAGTGATATGGAAGGTGAAGTAGATTCAAGGATGTTAGAGATGGATGGTTAAGCTGGAGTTGAAGGGTAGGTCAATAGAAATTCAGAAGTCAAGGAAGTAAGAAGCCAGGGATTTGGAACAGCCATCTATATGGATATTGGTGTCACTAAGAATGATGACAAGGCCTGAGTTGAGGAGGATGATGCCAAGGTCTGATAAACAAAAGAATTGCTGACAGCTACAGAAAGAGGGAGAGAGGGAGGTTGGTATAGTCGTGATGTAAGCCAAAAGAGAGGTTTATAAGAGTAAAGAGCACTAGAAATAGCAATGGGGAGCAAAGATGACACTTGCTAAACTTCTGGCCCTGAGGTACTTGGGGTGTGGAAAATAATCAGCTACAACTTCAGAGTGATGCAGGGAAAGCAGTGTCCACATTCCATGATTTATTTCAGTTCTCATATACCTAAGGGTTCTCTCCTCCTTGTTCTTCTTTCCCCTGATTATTTTCATATATTGACTAGGGTGTGTGTGTGTGTGTGTGTGTGTGCGTGCGCACACACACACACACACACAATGAAAAGGACTAACTAAGACACACACACACACACACACAATGAAAAGGACTAACTAAGACAATCACTGACAATATTTTAGAAAAATTCTAGTTCAGGTGATAGGCTCTCACCCAGTTAAGAAAATGTTTTTTAAGATGCTAACAGATCTTTGGAACTGTAGTTAGAGCAGGGTTAGATGAAGAAAGTTTTCCAAAATAATCTTTAAATGGCCTGGAGGTTCTTCAGCTCTCCTCTACCAGCCTGGAGATGTCAGAAAGCTGTAGTGAGCGTTCTGTGAGTGGCTAGGAGCAAAAGTGGGCCTGCCGTGTGTGTTTCACACAAAGAAGTACCTTAAGGGGCCAGTCAACTGCTGCCTTCAATGCAATTGCTTCAAATAAGTTATTGAAGAGTTAAATGCCTAAGAGTATTTCCTGGCTTGGTAGTGGGAAATGAAATCCTCTTATATTTGGAAAGACCATCACTATTCCTTTCCTGAGTGTGATGGACCAGAGGGAGGGAGGAAGTGAGGGAGAGACAGAAAGGGGAGAAGGGAGAAAGAACAAGAGCGAGTTAACTTACATGCTATTTAAGCAAGAGCCCTGCTCTATTTAGTCTCCTTTACATTGAACAAGCACCAAGTCTTGGATTGTGACTAGATCTCATCTCCTTCAATCAAGTCTTCCTTTGGGCTTTCCTGGTTTAATTAGTTCTGGATATTTGGTCAGTATAGTGAAAATCTTACCTAGGAAGCCAAGGGAATAGTCCCTGTGCTAAACCCAGGTCTAGCAGGGAGCCAGGGCACTGGCTGGCTGTTAGGTCTTTTATTTATTCTCAAGAACCTTATCTCTAAGGAGTTTTGGGTTGAATTCAGAAGCTGGAAATTTTTACACAGTCATTTTGAAACAGATGGCATTATGAGAGCCCTGTCAAACTATAAAAGCACCATTTATTTTTAATTATCAATATATTCACAGGACATCCTTGATGGGCCCTTGAGCCAGGCTATCCCATACCTCATGCTGAAAGCCTTTATGTGTATAGTTTACTATTTAGCTGTATGGAACAATGGTTAAACCATGTTAACCTAGACTGCTTGGATCTAAGTCCTGGCTCTATCATTTATTAACCATGTGACTCCAGGTAGGATATATGGGCTCTCTAGGCTACAATTCTGGAAGACGTAATTATGATAATAGTCCCATGGATATGTAGTAGTTAGAATAGTACCTTAGTTAAGTGATTAGTCAATATCAGCTATTTTTATTATTTTATTCTGTACTTAAAATTTTATGAGCATATATTCATTTAATCATCAATAAAGACAAAGATTTTATGAAAACCTACTAGAATTGGGCTAGCCTCTAGTCCTGTTTGAAACATTTCTATAGAGACATGTACTCATACTAAATATATGTACATTTCATAAGAGTTCTGTGGAAACTGTTAAGTCTATAAATGAAAATAAAGGATCATGTTGTGGTTTTTCTGGTAACACTGTCTAATAGATAACTGATCAGATAAAACTTGTATAATTGTGAAGCCTATAAATATCAGAGGTGTCCATCTTCTGGATATTTTAATTGAAACTAAATTTTATTATCAAGCAGTTAAATTTATCATTAAAAGCAAATTGTATCTCTGAAGGAACTCTATAAGAATTTGAGAAGCAGACTTTTCAGAAAGCAAGTGAATTCCTCTTTGCTCAAAGAGGAATTGCTCAGAATGATCAATGGCCCTTTTTGAGATGAGCATGTCTGATAACCATGAGACATTTGGTTAAATGTGGAGCAATTGCAAGATGTGTCTAACCCCCAATCTTATCCCTGACCCCTCTCTCATCTTCACCTCATCTGTGATCCTATTTTTCACATTGAGTTGAGGACCAGAACAAATAAGCAGCAAAAATATAAGGGTCAGTATTCAACCTCCTTTTCTTCTTCTCTACTCTTTTGCTCCTAGATGCCTATTCAAGGTTTTCATCACTTTTGCTCTCCCTGGCTCTCCCTAGTGGTACTCCCTCCATGTTTCCTAACCCAAAAGTCTGCCTTTGTTCTTTATTCTCCTCCCCAAATAGTTCTGTCCTATATTCTGTCCTCTGGTTGATATGATACAGTAATACATACTTTGTTGGTAGCTGATAATTTTCAAATTTTATTTTTTATTTTCAAAATAATATTATCACATTTTAGAAGTTTAGGGATGCAAGAAATAGAGGAAGTGCTATGAGAACATAAAATGGGTGGCCTTAGGCTGATCTGAGGGCACATGGAAGGTCTGTCTGGGGGAAGGGACATTTTGAACAAATCTGAAGTAAGAGTAGGGGGAATTTGGATGAATAAGGATGAGGGTAAATGGCATTCCAGGTAAAGAGACTATTCAAAGACTCAGAGATGGGAAGAAACTTGACACTTAAGAGAAACTCAAAGGCCAGTGTGAATGGAACATATGGATGAGGGTGGGGAAATAGAATGATATAGACCTTATATGCCATGATACAGATTTTGACTTCATCCTAAAAGTAGTGGAAAACCATTAACATGTTTTGAGCAGTAGAGAAACATGATCCAATTTGTGTTTTGAATGAAGAAATATACCTTTTGGGTTCAGCTAGAGCTGGTCCCAGTTTACCTGACTGTGATTCTGTTTTCTTTCCATTTGAATGTGATTCTTCTCTAGAAAGGGAGAGATGATATACTAATTAAGGGAAATTCAAGAGACAACTATTTGATTTTAGAAATGGGTCTTTCTAAATATCTTGTATTTATCTGTTGGGATCACGCCCCTACCCTTTTTAAGCTACTATTCTTGGAGAAGGTGACACACTAAGTCTCCTGAATCAAATTATAAAGGCTCTTAGATCAAGCCCTTATCCTATGGACTGGGTAACAGCTTCTGAATCACTAAAATGCCTCCCAAGTATTCCTAAGACTCAACAGGTCACCACTGGATTGCCACTGCATTCAGTGCTGAAGACACTCAAAATCAATACTATTGCTTTTGGCTTTGAGGCTGAATAGCACATCAAAATTGGTAATTGAATGGTTTACTGTGCTTTAGTGTGGTTACATTTCATGGAGACAGACTAAATGGAATCAATTGTGGGCTAATTGAAGTGCTCCCTGCTTCTCTCTCAAGTTTCCCCTTGGGCTTTGGCTGCAATGAGTTGTGTAAGTTGCAGAAAACTGTAAATTATGACTTGGCTTAAAGAAAAATGGATTGCTTTTCTAATATGTATTGAACACTTAAAACAGATGTTTAAATCTCTACAAGTTTTAGATAATTAAAATTATAAATCTGTGCTCTTTGCACAAGAACATGAGTAGGGATCAGAGGTATAAATAGTACCATGCTGAGGTTATTCATCTTGTGGCTTCAGGTTTATTACTGTAACAAGGGCTGTCCCCAGGAAAATAGCAAAGTATAGAAGTTTGTCTTTGCTGCCTCTTTCCCTCCTAGGATTCTAGACCCCCTGAGCTGCCCTATACCTGCCCAGTACTTCCTATTGTAGGACCCATCCAATAGCCAGTTCTTCTTTCTGACATCAAAGGTTTATCTGTACTATATCTCATTCTCTAAAGGCTTTGTTGGATGTGGGAGATAGGGTAATGAGACTGCAGTAACAGTTAAACTCTCAACTCTCAGTTGCTTGACACAATAGTTGATTTTTCATGCACAAAAAGTTCAAAATCAGCACTCCTGATTGTTTGGAGGTCCCTCTCTAGCAACTCATGCTACTTTCATCTTGTGGCTTTATCATCCTCATTATGTCTATCCCAAGGTTGACATGCTCATCTGGATCAAGCTGGCAGAAGAAAGAGGATGGAGAATCATGTGTATGAAATTTTTATGAGCTAGGACTGGAAGTATAGCTTGTGCTCACAGTCTATGGCCATGCATAACTTCAATGGAGGCTTGGAGGTATACACTAGGTGTATGTTTAGGATGGAGAGAAAATGGGTTTGATGGATAGCTAGTCAGTCTCTTGGTGACTAAAACAAACCTGATAACTTTGCAGTAGGAGTTAGTGGCTTGCCCTCCTACTTTGGTATTTTCATTTCAATTGGAGCTTTTTGGAAAAAAAAAGATAGTTAAAAAACTGGTTGATGTATTAAACTGGGAACCACTTTTATTTCATTGACTTTCAGTAACATGTCAAATGTCATCTATCCAAACTTCTCTAAATCCTTGATAATGGCCGAATGAATACGTTTTATGCCATACAGAGTGCTCTCTTTCTGTCTCTCTTGCTGTATCTCTTTCTCTCTCTCTGACACACACACGCACACACACACACACACACAATGGTAGTGATGATGATGATGTTGATTGAAAAAATAATGAGAAGCATTTCCTGGTCATTTCCCTCTTGAATTCAACTGGGATTTCTGGTCAGGACTGCTGTGATCACAATTCCAGTATTGTTTGCCACTGAAACAGTTGTCTGAGTGTTCGCCCATTAAGTTAATAATCTAATAAGGAATTGGTGGCTTAAGTTGTTTTAAAGCAAAACATGTTCTAACATTTTACATTCACTAAAAGATATGAAAACAGAACAGTATATCGATTTGAAAATGTGAAATGGCAATTTACTCACGTATTATATGTGTATGTCTATATATATATATGTATATATATATATATACATATATATATTTAATTTATACATACATACATACACACACACACACACATATATATATATATATATATTCAGTTTTCTTGGTCAAGGATGGGAAATTAACTAATATCTCTGTTCCTTTGTTTATCAGTTTATTAGGATAGTGAGAACTTTAATAAAAATAAAATAAATGTATAAGCTTTATTCAGGTCTTTATTTTTAAGCAATTGATTTCCCTTAAATGGCCCTTTATTTCACTTTCCAGAAACAAGTTCTGACCTTTAAACTATCCTTGCTGGGGGCTAAGAACATCTCTTGTCCTGTACCAATGTCATAATATATAAATACAGTGATTACTTACCTAGTCACTATAGGACTAAAAGAATTTCTTAAAGCATTTGGAGACACATTTTAAGACCAAATACTGTAATACTCCTATTTTTGACTTGGTGAAATTTTAAGAGCTTGACTCACTGGAGTTGTTAAAGATGATTTTGAAGCTGTTGCCCCATCTTGGATAATGTAGGTTTTACATATTCCCAATTAAGAGCCTTTATGATATGTAAGCTCTATTCTCTTATCTGGTTTCACGGTCTTTCCCCATATTAAAACACAAAGCTAAGAAAAATTTCATTCTATAGTGCTATATCTGGTTTTGGTGCACATAGAGTTCTACTTTCTCTGAATCTCCAGGTTAAGCCTATTGTCAGTATAGGGTTCAATATTTTTCCCCCTTCAGCTTGCCCCTCCACACAAACTCTACTTTCTACTCTGCCTCTCAACCAGTATCTGAAACTTAAGTTATTTTAGGCAATAACACCTCTCCCAGTATCTTGCATGAGCAGGAACTTTGTAATATTGATTTCCTAATTATTATGCATAGATTATATATGCCTTCTGTCTTCAAGAAACTTATATTCATTGATAGACATTATGGCTAAACAGACCTATTGAAAATGACTCTTTGGAATTTTTCTATGTGAACTCCTTCCAGTGACACCAGTGTCTTTCAGCAGTTATAGATAGGGCAATCTGGATGTGAACTCTAGAGTCAGACAAGTCTCTATTCAAGTCCAGATCAACCAGTTCCCAGCTGCATGATTTGTGGAAAGTTATCTAATTTCTTTCAGCCTCAGTCTCCTCTTTTGTAAAGAATGATGATAATACCTATCTAATAGGTCATTTTGTGGACAAAATTAGATAATAAATACAAAGTAGCACAGAATAAACACATCATAAATATAACATGCTATTAATGCAGATGGTACTTATGAAATCCCTGATCATACTGATCCCTGACCAGGGGACTGAGAAATAGAAGATATTTGCCCATGTTAAAGAGCTAAATATTTTCTCTTTTCCACTCTTAATTCAGATGAGTTGAGGGGACAGTGGCATGCTGACTTATAGCAATCATCATTCTATGATTTTAGAATGTGGAAGGAGTAGCGGGGTTCATCTCTGGAAACGGTCCAGTGTTTCAGTGTCAAGGAAATTGATTGATTCCTCCTTTCCCCAGGCTGATGTAGGCCAGCACCTGGGCCAAAAGACTTGATTTGGGACTTAAAGGTTTTATTTCCAAAGTGACAAGAAATGGGAGTCATGTACTTACTGAGTGCCAAAAATTAAAATCAAAGAAGCCAACGCTTATTTTTTAGAGTAGAAGTAGAAACAGTAGATGAAAGAAAAGACTCAGAAGCAGGGCAAAATTTGTTTGGAGTAGGGGAGAGGTGAGCATGAACAAGAATAGAGGGAAGGTGAGGGAGCAGAGTTGAACACTGGCTTATTTTATGAGTTCATGACCACATAGTACATGAGTTAGTGACCTGGTCTAAATGTATACAGTTGGTTGCACAGCATTTAACCAATTTTGTCACAACTCTGTCCCTGAAAAGATACCTGGTCTTTCCTATGGTCCAGACAAAAATTCAATTTTTGAGAGGGTACAAGGGGAAAGTTGAAGAGCAGATGTGTCTTTTGTTGATGACATTAAAACTTTCTTAGGTTAGGGATGTCCTTCGACTTCCTAGTTTCTATTAGTGTCCTGCATTGGATCTATAATTTCCAAAATATTTATGTATATTCTCTTTTAATTTCCAAATTATTTATATATATTCTCTTTTGAGGGTAACAAATTCTTTGAGTTCATTAGTCATGGTGCAAAGTAATCCTTTTGTTTCTTCTTTTCACCCATTTTTGAATGTGCTTTCTGGATTTTGCTGTTGAAAAATCCTCTTCATCTAGTGCATTTTACTTGACAGCTACCCATCCATTGATCAATCCACGACCAACCTGGCAACGCATTTTGACCTTCTATTATGTGCCCAACATGGTGTTAGACATTGTGGGGGAAATAATAGGAGGAAAAACATCATCTCAGTCTACAGAAAGCCTAAGATTTTGCTGGAGATTGCTTGGAGATGGAAAAATATTAAAGAAACATAAGTCTTATATAATCAAGAGCAGAGTAGCCCCTGGCTGGCTCAGCTGGTGGAGCATGTGGCTCTTAATCTGAGGGTTGTGAGTTCAAGTCTCACATTGGGTGTAGAGATTGCTTAAATAAATAAACTATAAAAAATATCAACAGAGACTGCAAGCCTTCTAGGTCAGTGGTCTTATACATTAGTATGCTTCAGAATCACCTGTGATCAGTTAAACACACAAATTCCTGATCTCCAGGGAGCCGGATGCTGCAGGGTGCAGATGGTGCCCAAAAATCTGCATTTTATCAAGATTTCTAGGATATTCTCCTGTCAGAGGCCCCTAAACCATACTTTATGAAGCAGTGGGCTAAAAAAAATATGTGAAAATGGGGAGACACATAGGGCTGGGAGTGACCATAGAAGGTTTGATTGGAATTGGGAAGGGTGAGCTGAATTTGGAGAAGAGGTGGTGAGAGGAGATTTAGGAAAGGGTTACTGGGGGGTGGGGATGAAAATGGGATATGTTGCAAAGACTGGCTAGCTATTCACCAAATCAGTTTTCTTTTACTCCTTGGCACATGAACTACATTTCTTAGCCTCCACACAATGAAGTGTGGCCATTTAACTGAATTCTGGCCAATGGAATGTAGGTAGAAGTTGTAGTGTCACTTTTAATACGGGCCCATAAAATTCTCCCACGTGATCTCCTACTGTTTCTCTTTTCCTTTCTACAGGTTAGATGTTGATGCCTTGAATCAATGGAATCAATGTAGTAAAGCTGGCAAAGCCTCCACCAGTGTGGATACACAAATAAATGTGACTATCCCTCTCCCATAAAGAACATCCATTTTGGGATCATCTGGGTGGCTCAGTTGGTTAAGTGTCTGACCGACTTTGGCTCAGGTCATGATCTTGTGGCTCATGAGTTGGAGCCCTGAGTTGGACTCTGTGCTCACAGCTCAGAGCCTGGACCTTGCTTCGGATTCTGTCTCTCTCTCTCTCTCTCTCTCTGCCCCTCCCCAACTCATGCTCTCTCTCTCTCTTTCTCTCTCAAAAATAAATAAATATTTAAAAGAAAAGAACATCCATTTTGGACTACTTCACTTGAGTAAGAGTTCTATTGTGCTAAGCTACTGAGATTTCAGGGTTTATCTGTTAAAGCTTCTAGTATAAAGTTAACATTAAAGAGGACCAGGCTGACCAAGGCAGAGAGTCTCTGGGGGTAGTCATCATTGTCTTTCTTAGGATTTTTATAGGCTCATCATTACTCAGAATTAATGCATGGACACTAGTCTTTCAGGTCAATTGTCTCATGAATCATAACATTTTTCAAGATGCTTTGTAATTATTTCTATGTGACCTTTATTGATCAGGGATCCCAGCTGGACATTCTATTATCCCTTAATCCCTTTACCAAGAAGGAAAGGATATGAAAACAAACATTCTACTGCAATAGAGAGTTCAGTTTCTCTGGACCCTTTAAAGTCTTGGATAAGGAAAATGTAGCTTAAAGCACATTAACATGCATTGGAAAGGACTTAATTCATCTCCTACCCACATCCTGCCTTTCCCTTGCTCCACACCTGCCTAATGGCTCCTGGGAAGTAGGTTGGCTGGCTGCAGTTAAACTCAAGCACCTCCTCAAGCACTTGGTAAAAAACAGCTTTGGCATAATGATGCTCCTGCTCCTACTCCATAGAAGGAAGGTGAAAAGATATTAGCAATTGACTTAGAAACTTGTGAAGGTCTTGCCATTTGAATTCCCATAATTAGTTGGTTGCTTAATTGTTCCTGGTTATGGGTGTCTTATGTGTATATATATATATATATATATTTATATATTTTTACAGAATTTGTCACTTTTATATTTGTTAATCATTTTTTTAGTAGAAAACACTGACCTTCTTTCAATGGGATGGGTATCGTCTACCCCTGGGTAATTCAGTTTATCTTGCCTGGCAACTTCTCACACTACCCTCTTTTTTTTTCAGGGATGGATGCAGCAGAACCCTGCTGACTGCTGACATGCAGCAGACTTGTGATCTGGACCAGTCCTGCTATTGGATGCTGTTTAAGGTATGTTCTAGAGGCCTCTGTCTATACCAGTTTTTTTCCTGACAAGAAGGATCTCTCCCTGCCTCGCTTTCTAGTATTTTCATTATTGAAGTAACTATTTGGGGGCCACAACATTATCTCCAGAAAGTTTCCAGTTAAGACATAATAAATTACAAGCGCTTGAGTAACCCATTAACCACTAACAAAAGTGAGCTTATTAACATTGCATGCAAGATAAGACATTGATAGAATGGTATTCAGGGCAGAAAAAACTGAGCAAATAGAGTACTCTCTGCTTCAGTGCAGTGTCCTGGTAGAGAGGAAAGGATTCCTTTTATCTCTGGGGTCAAGTTAGACCACTGACAACTTGGAGAAGTGTACCTTGGAGCCTCAGAAAGGGTGTATTCTTTAAAGAACCAGAAATGTTGGACAGCCACAGAAATTACGAGAAGGAATGAGAAGCTTGAAATGGAAAGAAAGAGCAAGGATTTGAAAACTGGAAGGCCACATCCCTGGAAGGAAGCACTAGAGTGGATAACAGAATAATAAACCAAGCCACATCTCTGAGAGAATAAAGACATATTTGGTGCTCCTCTCCCTCAAACCTGACAGCTCTTACCCTCACTGCCACACTAATCCAGTTCTCTTGTGACCCATATATGAAGCAAATATTTAATGTGACTTGTTGGTTATCTTCTTAATATCTGTGTTGAGCCTGCTGAAGCCATTCTGCAACCAGCTGGACTGCCAGTAAAGCTCATAACATTAGCCTCAGAGAGCAGGACATGGCAGTGCCTAGAAACAATTCAGAGACCTCCAGTGTATCCTTTCTGTGAATATCTAAGACTACAGGCACTATCACATGTTGTCAGAGATAAAAGTACATTCCTAAGTCCTGTCAGTCACCATGAAATTTCTGCTGACATTTCTCTTCTCTCTAGAATTCCTTCTGTAACTGATAGTTACCATTGTTAGGGAGTACTGGCAACTCACAATAAGTTTCACTGAGCCTTGCCAATAAACTGGTATTGTGTTTCTATTTTAGTTCTCAAGGCTAGTCGTAAGTATTATTGCTGTAAATAATAAGTATAAAAAATATAAAATATGTGTATAAGAAAAGGATGCCAATATAATGCTGCTCATTGATCCATAGTAGCCATTACCTATAGATATTATCATTTTTTAAAGTTTTATTTATTTTTGAGAGAGAGAGAGGGACGGAGAGAGAGAGGGGGAGAGCATTGGTGGAGGAGTGGCAAAGAGAAAGGGAGAGAGAGAATACAAATCAGGGATTGGGATTCAGCACAGAGCCTGACACAGGGCTTGATCCCACGAACTGTGGTATCATGACCTGAGCCAAGATCAAGAATCAGACACTTAAATGACTGAGCCACTCAGGTGCCCCAAGAATATCATTTTTAATAGCCACATTTTCCCATGTTAGAGATAAGCAGAGAGGTCCTCAAAAGGTTCATCTGTTTTCTAGAGACTGAAGCCAGCTTAAGTACACAGGAACCCCAAAGATCTGTCTTTTGTCTTTACCTCAAGATCTACTTTTGTCTCCTATTATACTCTTTGAGTGCTTTATTGACTCTTCGCCTTTGTCTTCAGTCAATGAAATCTTGCATCTGGATTAGCACAAGAAATATACCTGCAGTTTATCCTCCATATTTTTTCCAGGATAAAAAACGTTCTTGCCTGTCAGGGGAATATAAGCAATATGTTCCAGTGTGAATACTTATTACTTTCCTGTCAGAAAAAGGTTACAGAAATTTCCCTTTTGGGAGAATGCCATGAAGATTTTTTTTCCTCCTGCCTAGTAAATTTTTTACAGATGTACCTCTCTGGGCACTACAGTTGCAATTCCCTTTGGAAGTTCACCTGGCATAAATGCACCATGGAGGCAAATTCCCATTACAGTAAAATATTCCAAATATTTTTCTCCTGAAATGAATATAGAATGTTTTCCTACTGTGGAGAAGTTCTTGAAACAGTGTGATGTATTGGTATTTGATTTGGAGAGTCATGATCTTTCAGTTAACCATGGGCTACCATGGGGTTATGGGACAAGATTAACATTCTTGTTGGACTCTAAAGCATCTAATAGGAAGCTTTGACTGGAGTTGTTTTGGGCAACAGGATTTGACCACTGATATATCTAAAATGGAGTAGTATTACCTTGCCTATGAGTACCAATATTCTCAGATCTCAGGCAGACACAACATGAAAGCAAATGTACTAATGCCCAGGGAACATGGAGAGATTTCCCAGCTGACAGCCAGGTTGGCACCTGCCCACCATTGCTTATAAAAGCTATGCCCTGAACTGCTACCCTAGTGACTATCAGGTAAGAGGCCTTCCCCAATTCAGGAGTCAGTAGAGAGTTATTGCTAGGTCACCAGCATCACCTCTTTGTTGTGTTTTGCTATGTTGCACGTGGCTGACGTCATTGCAATATGTCAGCCCTTTCATATAGATTTATTGATATGGATAGAACAACCAGTAAAGTGTTCACCAGCGAACAAAGACCCACAACTACAGCTACACCCTAGTGAGCTAAGCTGACCTAAACCACAGACCAGATGTAATCTCTTTAATATAGACTCTGCCCTGACAGAATTGAATCATTGGAAATATTAGGGCCTTATATCCCTGCAATGATAATAATAGCTAGCATTTATTGAGTTATTACTATGTGCCAGGCATTGGTATAAACAAGCAAATTTGATAAACTTTTCATCCACAATAGTCAAATTCATAGAAGAAAAGAATAGAATGGTGGTTGCTAGTGGCTGGGGGTAGAGGGAAGTAGGAGTTGTTAATCAACAAGTATAAAATTTCATTTATTCAAGGTCAACAGGTTCTAGAGATCTAGTGTACATTATAGATAAGAATACTGTATCATACACCTATAAAACCTATAAATAGGGTAGATCTCACATTAAGTGTTCTTATCATAATAAAATAAAATGTTAACAAGACATATGTATGTAACCTTGTGTAGCCATCACCCCAATCAAGAAAATGAGCATATCTACCAGCCCCAAAAAGTTTCCTCCTGACTCTCTGTAGCACCCCCACCCACCCCAGCTTTGACCCCAGGCAAACACTGATCTGCTTTCTGTCACTATAGATTAGTTTGCATTTTATATAGTTTTATATAAATGGAATCATATAGTATGTACTTTTTTATGGCCTATTTCCCTCAACATATATATTTTGAGATCCATACTCCTGAATTTTTATTACTGTGAACTATTCTACTATATTGGATATACCACAGTTTGTGTATTCAAGTGTAAGTCTGTGTATACAAAGGCTTTCATTTCTTTTGAGAGAATACCTAGAAATGGAATTGGCTGGATCATGTGGTAGATGTATGTTTAACTTGTTAAGAAACTGCTGAAATTATGGTTTATCCATACAGTAGAACCACTCAGCAATAATAATAATAATAATAGTATTTATTGAGTTCTTACTATGTTCCAGGAATTGGTACAGTAGTTTCCCTTTATCCCCAGTTTCGCTTTCCATAGTTTCAGTTATCTGCAGTCACCTGCAGTCCAGAAGCAGATGATTCTCCTTTCCATGCATTGTCAGAGGTCAGTAATAGCCTAATGCTAATGTCACAATGCCTATGTCATTCACCTTACTTCATTTCATCATGTAGGCATTTTATCATTTCACATCATCATCATCAGAAGTGTGAGTACCTCACAATAAGATATTTTGTGTGTGTGAGAGAGAGACCATATTTACATAACTTCTATTATATTGTTATAATTGTTCTATTTTATTATTAGTTATTGTAGTTAATGGTTAATTTCTTACTGTTCCTAATTTAGAAATTAAAGTTTATCATTGGTATGTATGTACAGAAAAAAAAACCATAATATATATATAGAGAGTTTAGTACTATCTCTGGCATCCACTGGGGGTCTTAGAATGTATCCCCTGCATGTAAGTGAGGACTGCTTGTATAAGCAAGTAGGTATTACTCATGTAATTCTCACTACAATGCAGTGAAGTGATACTATGATTTCCCCCAGTTCATAAGGAGAAAACTGATGCACAGAGAGGTAAATTCACTTGCTCAAGGTCACATAGCTACTAAATCAAAGCACCAGTGCTATGATTTATGATTTCCACATATCAGGAGTCTGGCTCCAGCATCAAAGCTCTTCACTACCACATGTACTGCCTTCTTGCTGCTATCAGAAAGGAAGGTAAAAACAGTTTTTTATGCTAGGATTTTGTACTCATACTTCATTTTGCCCATATGGAAACATGCTTGAATTTACAAGTTCTTCAACCAATTTAGAAGCACTAATAGGTCCCACCACTGACTTGCTATGAGACCTTTGTAGTTCACTTGATTCCCCAAGACCCCACTTCCACATCTAAAATTGTGACTAATAATATTCACTACATCCACCTAAGTTGTGAAGAGATGTGAAATAAAAGTTCTTTGAAAGTAGTTCATCATTTAAAAGTAGTTTTTGTTGAATTTCTCTGTCTGAAGCTTGGTGAATCTCAAACATTAGGCAGCAGTGGAGGTAAAACACAGCAGAGGCTCCAAGTTAAAAGAAAGTGAAGATTAATACAAGTTCAGGCTAGGGAAAGGTGGAAGGGAGGCCGACCTCCAATATACACCAAGAGGACCCAACAAATTAGAAAGCCAACCGGCAGATCAGGGTTAGAGGAATAAAGAGGGAAGAGCAAGTTTGAGAGTAAGCTGTCTCTTTTCTTGTTGATTTGAGTGGTTTACCTTTTCCTGAAAGAATAGCATTATTTGAAGGGAGAAGAACTAGAGGTAGATATCAGGATGTATTGTGCATGAGCCTGTGAAAGTGTGCAATACTCACCATACAGAACCATTCTAAGACCAAACACTCTTTCATGCCAGAATTTTCCTACTGAGAAAATAGAATTGCATTTGGCTCCTGTGGGAAAGGAATGGAGTCATCCAGGACCTCAAAGGATCATAATGGAATTAGAGAAATGAACTACATTGAAAGTATTTTGTCTGACAGAAAATCACATTATGTCCAGGCAGTGTTCTTAAAAGATAAGAGGCTCAATAATATTCATTAAGGGAAAAAATTCTCTTTGACTCACTAGGGCATTTGATATCCTCTATGTTCATTATAGTTTTATTATAACAAAACAACAATGATAATAATATTTGCTATTCATTTCCTGCTTATAATAGGATATGCTAGATGCTTTATACATATAGTTTCTCACTCTCACGACAATGTTATGAGATAAGAACTATTATTATCCCCATTTTCTAGATGAGAAAACTGACCTTCAGAGATTAGTGACTTTCCCCTTGTCATGTAGCTTCACAAACCTTCTTAGATGCTTTCCATCTTCTTTTTTTTTAGAAGTTTATTTATTTTGAGGGAGAGAGAGAGAGAGAGAGAGAGAGAATGGGGGAAGGGCAGAGAGATAGAAGAGAGAAAGAATCCCAAACAGGCTTAGCCCTGTCAGCACGGAGCCCAATGTAGTGCTCAATCTCACCAATCATGAGATCATGACCTGAGCTGAAATCAAGAGTCTGATGCTTAACAGATTGAGCAACCTAGGCTCCACGAGGCGTTCCAACTTCTTAGAGGCTTTCTATCCTCATAGTCATTACTACTAAGTATCTGAATTTATTTTTTTTTGCGTGTTTGTTTTCCTGTTTATTATCTTTCTCTTACACCAGGATGGAAATGACATGAAGGTAGACATTTTGTTAAATTCAACAATGTATGCCTTGCATTAGAATAGTCCAAGGCATTAAAAAATATATATTTTAGAATGGTCTGAGGCATATAGTAGATGCTCCTTGTTCATAGCTGAATGAGTGACAAAGTGACAGAAGTGGAACTAAATCCCATGTGTAAGCATTTCCAAAGCCTACGAACTTTCGATTATTCCATATTGCTGCTTTCTTTCCATACTTATTTTTTCTATTTAACTAGAATAAAATTTGAAAAGTAGTTTTTTGTTCTTTATCTGTGCTCACTCTGTCCTCAGCAGTGTCAGCAAAAGCAAATAATCAGCTGAGGCTTTTATTTTTCACTTAATTTAACCCCCAAGCAAAACAACAACAAAAAAACTTTGTTTTTATAGGAAAAATTCCTCTGAGAAAAGAGAAAGAAACAGGGATATGATAAATGAAAAAGGTAAAGAATTGACTATAATCTGCAGCATGGGAGAGTCAAACTCTAGGGGGTTTTATCTGTTGTTATTTGTGGGGGGTGGGGAAGGAATTTAATTTTAATTCTTATCAGCAGGTGGCAGCACTTTTCTTAGGCTGAAAAGACAAAGGGAATTTAGCAAACCTGGTCCAGATGCTGATAGATAAAGAGATTTTTAAAAGCCAAAGTTCGTAAGTTCACCTTTCCTGGAGAATGGCTAACTTCTAATTGAAATAGAGATTGAAAAGCACAATCTGTTGAACATAATGTCAGTGCAGATTTTTTTAACAATTGCATCCTTAAACTATGCTAATCATTTTCAGTCTCATAGGAATTACACAATTCTATCTTAATCATATGCCCCAGAAATGTAATATATTGATCATTCTTGGTTTGCTTATGTAATCTCCATTCTCTGTCCCACCTTTTACAAAATTGCTTAGCTGGTTTACATCATGGTGTGACTAAACCGGAGCCTTCTTCCTCCTTGGTAGGGTTATTCTCTTTCTGTAGAGGATGTTCAGAAGGTGCAGGGCAAGATATATTTAGGTTAAAGCAGACTGAGATTGAGGTTGAATACTATTAGAGTTATATGCTTTGTAATTTTTCTGTAATACAGCCTTCATATGACTGGCTACACAAGAGATGGTCAGTGGTTGTTCATGTACTTGTCTGTGTCTTCTTCACTGGTTTAAAAGCACTTTTAGAAAATGGATCATGTTTTTACTTCTTTTTCTATCCCCAGTACCCAGCACAGGACTTGGGGTATTAAATTAAACCTAGGGGGTGCCTGGGTGGCTCATTAGGTTAGGTGTCTGACTCTTGATCTCGGCTTAGGTCATGATCTCACAGCTCCTGAGATTGAACCCTACATCAGGCTCTGCAGCTGACAGCTCAGAGCCTGCTTGGGATTCTCTCTCCCCCCCTCTCTCTCTGCCCCTCCCCTGTCATCTTCTCTCTCTCTCAAAATAAATAAACTTTAAAAAATAAATTAAAGTTTGTTCTTTGGATACTTGGTTGTATTGTTCTGAAGCTTGCACAGTAGCAGTAACCCTGTTGGACTTTATACATTCTGGTCACATGACTCTGATTCAGTGCTATTTTCAGGAAATAGTTGAAGAAAATTCCTCAATGTACAATCCTGTGTATAAATTTGTACAAATGTGAAGCTTTATTTGGTCAATTTTGTTCTTATTTGTTGATCTTTGAGAGCCTTGAAGGACAAACTGATATACTCACATTCTCATTATCAACATCAACTGAGATTAACTTTATGCTAGACTCTGGTGTTGCAGTACACAGACACAGTTCCTATCTTTCGGGAGCTGAGATGCAAAACAAGGCCATGCAATCATGAGGAATAATACATTTTATCACATATTTCAAGTGCTCAGTTGAACAAGAATGAATAGGAAAAGCTCAGGTAAAAGTAAAAATTGTAGCCAAGATGTTCTGCTACAGAGTATAAGCAATCTAGTTATTTGAAACAACCTAGATAACAAGAAATTTTCACTTTTATTAGAAAACTTGTTGTTGTAGATACATAGCCATGCTGTGCTTGGTGCTGAATGTTCACCTCTCTTAAATATCTTCAATGTATAAATTAGCCCCAAAGAGACTAAAAACCTAATGGTTTATTTTTAAAGGGATTCTTTGCTGATTCAGTTATTTTTCCATGTGCTAATAATAGGTGAAAGAACATACCATAAATAGTTTCATAAAGTGATTGTGATTTCAGTTTTTGTAGTTAATTTTAGCCTAAGCTGGCTGAAAAGAAGTGAAAAGCTCCAAGATAAAACCCGTGGTTTGATGAAAAGCAATTGTTTGATTATTTGTATAAACTACTTACAGAAGAGTCATGGTTCTGAAAGCAATGGAACTATATTTTCAAAATACCAGTCATTCCCATTTTGTTTTCTTTAAAGAAATTTCCATATGAAGTACATAAATTTGCAAATAGAAGATAGAAAGTAAGGGTAATGCCATTTAGTGATTAAAAATATAAAGTTGATTAAAGGGCATCAAAATGATGATAAAACTAAGCAAGCTTTATGAACTATTAAGTGAATCATCTTCTTTGAAGGGAGAAAAAACCCTAATGATTTTCACTGATATTTGCAAATAGCATTTGGGAGTGATTAATACTTATAGCATTTGATATTGTAAGGAATTTACTTTATGCCCCTTTCCAAAAACACTTTCTCACCATTCTTACCCCAGGATCTTATCCAAGATGCATTGATTTCTCTATCAGTGATTTCTTCTGAATAGCTAACTCACTCTTCAATCCTACAAGATTAACTACATCTGCAACTGCTATGGCCAATTTCTGAAGTTTATGGTCCATTTCATAAAGTCTTGTAAATCAGCCCTTACTTGGTTTTAATTATGTCTCCCTCTAGAATGCATGTGCCAGATTGCTTCAAATTTATATGTGAGGCCAAGAACCAGACAACCTTATCATGGGATAATTGTTTTAAATCCTATTAAGTTCATTCTGTATTAAAATGACTAAGGTTAGGAATAGCAAGTCTGACGATTAACCCTTTTTGTTTTTGTCTGGCACAAAACTGATTATTTCTAAGAAGAATTCTCTGACCAACTATTCTCCAAACATATCCACAACCCTCTCCACACCTGTAGTCTCCCCCACAATATCCCTCAATATTATTCTTTTATTGTACTTCTTGGCATTTAAGCAGACTTTTAACTTTAACAATATGTTTTATACACTTACATTCTGCATTATAGCACAGTAGATAATAACTTGAGCTCTGGAGTCAGACTGTCAGGGTTTGGTGCTGGTTTTGCCATGTAATTGTAGTGTGATTTGGAGCAATTTTCTTAACCTATTCATGTCTCAGTTTCCTAATCTGAAAAATGGAGATGATAATAATAGCAATTCCCTTATAGGATTATGAGAATGAAAAACGTTAAAATGTATACAGCGTTTAGCACATCCTTGGCCAATAGTATTATGTAGCAAGTAGTAGTATTATATATATTAGCTATTTTGTTATTCTGTTTTTTGATGTTTCCCATTTCTGAATTATTTTTTAAGGCTGTCTGAGGACAAGAACATGAAGACATGTTTTCAATATTCACATACCCCTGATGATAGTTAAACTTATGCATCAACTTGACTGGATTGAGGGGTTATCCAGATAGCTGGTTAAACATTATTTCTGCATGTATCTGTGAAAGTGTTTCTGGATGAGATTAACATTTGACTTGGTGGACTCATTAAAATAGATGGCCCTCCCCAGTGTGGGTGGGCAACATTCATTTAGGGCCTAAATAGAATAAAAAGGTGGAGGAAGGAGGAATTCACCCTGTTTTTCTGCCTCATTGCTTGATCTAGAACATCTCATCTTCTGCTCTTGAACTAGGATTTCAACCTTTGGATCCCCAACCTTCAGACTTGGACTGAATTACACCACTGGCTTCCCTGGGTCTCCAGCTTGCAGAAGACAGACCATGAGACTCCCCAGCCTATAACTGTGTGAGCCAGTTCTTCATAATATAATTCCTTTTATATTAAACTGGTTCTGTTTCTCTGGAGAACACTGACTAATGCACTCCCTCTGTGCCCATAGTGTGATGCATACAGGAGGTCTTATAGTATTTCCTGAAATAATGAACAAGTGAATATATCATTGTAAAGATTCCAGATGTATGTATGTTGTGACTCCAATATAGCTGATATGTTCAGAAAAGATATTTATAATCAAGAAAAAAATTTAAGCAAGTGTCTGTATAAAAGGAGGCAGTGGATGGTTAGGAGTTGGCCAGACTGAACCTGGGTTCAGATCTGGGCATGAAGAAAGTTTTGAGAAGTCTTCCTGGAAAAAGTCTAATCTCAGAATTCAGAAAAGCCTAAAATTTGTGTCCTGAGAAGCAGTGCTGGCAGCTTGAGGAAAAATACTTTGAGGGAGGTAGATAAACAGGTTGTCCTCTGATGCAAGGGAAGGGTTAGCCTTAATCTATGTTGCCCTGGTGTACAGAGCTAAGGCCAATAGATGAAAATTACAGGATGGTATATTTGAACTCAATGTAAAGAAATACTTTCTAGTCACCTGGGCTGCCCGACAATGGAATGAGTAGCCTTGCAAAGTTGTTTGCCTAGATTCACAGGTGGCCACTTTTCCTTTACACAGGACAGATGCAAAGATGGTCACTTCTGTGGTGGGAGCTTTGAGTTGCATTCATGGTCAAGACACAGGCAGGATCAGCTATAGAGCCACACATAAGAGTTAAAATTTCTAATCCTCCTTTCACTTCATGTTAATAGAAGATAGAGGGAGGGCAAAGGTTGTCAGTGCCATAATTCTTGTCGAGATAACATGCTGTGAAAACTCATAGAAAGGAGAGTAGGGTATATTTTCTGAGCCTGGATCATTCAATATTTTGTGAATCTGAAAAAATCATTTAAGACAGTAATAACCAAATTTTGATTTCACAAATTAATACCACCCCCCACCACAAACACACCAAATCGATAGACTGACATAGTGCTACCAACATTTTATCGTGTCAAGTAAGGACATTAAAACAACAACAACAACAAAAAAACACCTCACCTACCATCTGCTTATATTATCATTTTATAATTGGCTTACAATAAAAATACTGAATGATTTTAGCATTATGAAAAACATACTTTGTCGCTGTTTTTCTCATTTCACCATGGTCAAGTTATATCATCATGGACTGGCATGACTTCACAAACAAGCACTTGGGAATCACTATTTTGGCTTTAGTGGTATTCTCTACTTGTTTAAATCAGGAGTTCTATACACCTCCCTTCCAGACTTCTAAACCTCTTATGGGACTAAGATTGCTATTTTAAGTGTTAATCCCTAAGAGTAATATTTTGTCCCATAGACCCCACAGAATTCAAAGTGTAAGAAATATCCCCAAGGGTAGATTAGGTCTCAACATAATTTAGTTGTTGCTGGGGTTTGACATCATCTGTAGGGATCCCATGAACATTTATCATTTAGTCAGTAAGTCTGTGCTGGGGTGTCTTCCAACTACTCTAAAGACTCAGAGAATAATATGGTGTAATATTCCTATTTCTGATGCCAAAATTCTAGGAATTATAGATGCCATTAGAAAAATAACTTAATCCATGAATAATTGCGACTTTAGGTCTCCTAAAAACCCTTTGAACTTGCCTGCTATAATAAGTGAGGTAAAATTCCATTTTTCTATAATGGAAAATGTATGAAGGAAGCTCCTGGGGAAAAATGTTCTAAATATCTACTCTGACAAGAGAAGGACTCTTATCATTTTTTAACCTTTAATTCCATTTCAGAAACATTGACATATAATTGCTACTAAGTTGGAATTTGTCTATATGTGAAATCACTTTTTTGAAGCATATTATCTGCTAATGGAATCATAGAGCATTTTCTGGAGAGAAAAAAAGACTAATCTTATGGCTAAACAGTATTGGCAGTAGATTACCATTTGGATTAATGATTTCTATATTGTATTATTTTGCTTTTAAATGCCCAGGTTCTTATTTTAAAATCACATTATTCAGAAGCTCTTATGATATTTTCAACATCTCAGTTTTTAATATAAGGAATGTATTTTTTTTTTTTTTGCCCTTGTGAAAATCCCATGTCTAGTGGGACTCCAAATGGGTATTTTCCCAGAGGGTAACCCTCAGGTTTTGAATTGCTAAGATCCAGCAAATATGTCTATAACATTACAAAGCTGGACAAACCCTGCTGAGATCATTGCTTGGGGGTATTAAGAACATCCTCAGCCAAACCAGACCAACTCTAACTACTGAATAAGTTCCATTATGGCCTATAGCTTGGGGTGCCTGGGTGGCTCAGTAAGTTAGGCATCCAATTTCAGCTCAGGTCATGATCTCGTGGTCCGTGAGTTCAAGCCCAGCGTCAGGTTCTGTGCTGACAGCCCGGAGCCTGGAGCCCGCTTCAGATTCTGTGTCTCCTTCTCTCTCTGCCCCTCCCCCACTTGCGTTCTGTCTCCCTCTCTCTCAAAAGTAAATACCCATTAAAAATTTTTTTTATGGCCTATAGCTTGAGAATGCTCCAGGAAGAGGCTCCTTCATATATCACTTCTCTCCTTTCTATCACTACTGCTATCATCACCTTATTCTAGGCTCTCACTTGGACTGTTGCAAGGGACAATAAACTGATCTCTTAAACTTCCATTCTTGTCCACACACAATCCCCACAGAACTTATAGTGATCTTAAAACTTAGATCCTATCACTGTCTTGCATAAAATTCTTCATAAATGGCTTCCCATGGCACACAGAATAAAATGCAAACTCCTAATATTTGCCTGCAAGACCTTGCATGATCTGGCCCCTGCCTACTTCTATATTAATGCAGTTTTTCAATTATTCAACAAATAGTTATAAGTCTCTACCATGTTCAAGGTGAGTAAAACAGATGAAAATACCTGCCCTGACATTTTGGTTTAGAAGGACAGATAATAAACAAGACAAAAAGGTAAAATATATAGTAGGTTAGATAAAGTGAGTGCTATAGGGAAAAATAAGGCAGGAAAGAGGAATAGGGAGAGTAGTAAGGGGCAGGTAATTTTATTCAATCAAGGTCTTGGCAGGAAAGAGATGGAACTCTCAGACTGGATACTTTGAGGAGTGTTTCCTAAAGGAACTATTTATGAAGGTGTGGGCAAAATAGAGGTAAATCAAAGGATAGTGTACTGTAGGCTTCAGTTGTTACCCCTCAAACTTGAAGGGTCAAAAGAATGGAGAAATCATCAGAATAAGGAGCAATTGAGGATTATGTGGAGAAGTCTTCTGACAAACACTGTGATTTCAGATCAAGGGAATCAGCCACCTCTAGATGATTCTGCAAGGAGGGAATTGGGTTAATCAACATCCAGACTCTCCTTCTCTCTCAGATCTTCTGGTATTTCACTGGCCAAACATAATAGAAAGCCAGAATAGCAAGGAAGCCCAGCTTCAGGATGTCAGTCCTAAAGAGAGGAACAGAGAACAGGATGAAGAAATGCAGAGAGTCTGGAGGACCAATAGAACATATATAGTACAAGGTTGCAATTTTAAATTGGGTGGTCAGGGGAGACCCCAATAAAAATGGGGAAAATGTATGTGCACAACAGTACACATACCTTGAAAACATATTTTTTTAAAAAAATCATAGTATCACATTAAAATTCT
This sequence comes from Panthera uncia, assembly GCF_023721935.1. Lineage (NCBI taxonomy): Eukaryota > Metazoa > Chordata > Mammalia > Carnivora > Felidae > Panthera > Panthera uncia. Next base: position 80,927,050 of record NC_064817.1, read on the forward strand.
TGGCTGTGGAGATAGGGGATGGAAATGCAGGTTAAAGGAAATAAGTCAATAAGTAAACAAATAAATAAAACTAGTGACCACTTATGGTAATGTACCAGGAACCAAAGAATATGGTTAATTCAACTATCTACCTCAGAGTAAAACACCACACACACACACACACACACACACACACACACCAAAAGTTTCCCAGGACTGTATATCATCCTTGGAAACTCTAATGCCACCTTCCTGCCTCAGATTGATTTTTGGTTGCCCAACACTACTTTAGAAGAATGTGGTTTCTTTACTCCACCACTAGTAGCCACTTCAGAAATCTATAAACTTGTCAGGCTAATGATAGCTTAACTAAAATCTTCTTGCCCAGAAGAATCCAAAGTAATAGAATATGGCATTTGCCCTCCACACTGCAAGATTTTCTGTCTCCTTGAATTTTCCTCCAGTGCATCTATTTATATTCAAGCCAAGATCTCTCTGTCAGAAGTTGGTACTTGTCTCAGTCACAAATTCTCAGTTATGTGCTCAGCTAGAGTTGGCTATACAGTAATTGGTTTCTGCTTTCACAAGTCCATTAAATCTTTTGCAAAGGGCTAAGTAAAATGCCTCAGTTTTTCAGGTTCTTTTCGTTGCTCTTTTCTTATCTTTATCCTTATTCTCTTCCTATAGTCTTCCTGGGGTCAGTCTATTGGCCTGAAGTTTCATTTTTCCACCTTGCTCAGACCCTAATAAGTATGATCTCCTGCTGCTAATTTACCCACTAAACTTTTGACTTGCTTGGATGGTTCTGACTTGAAGATTTGCTATAACCTTTTGTTTCTGGTTCCCTACCCTTACTCCAATTCTGGAATGCTCACACCAGCCCCTGCCTTGGGCACTGGGTCCCAGGTCCTTCCCCAGGACTGCCTCATTCTTATGCCACTTCCCTTTCTTCTGTCTCAGACTTACCTCGGCTCTTCTGATCCTGGATCCTACATTTGCACTCATGAGTCACTGCCATATATATTCCTCAGGGCTGACAATCTCATAAACTTCTCCCCACTTGCCCTGCCCAGCCACCACCAAAACAACCAAGGACAGTAGTTTACATTTTGAAGCGGTGTCAGCACCATTTCATGAGCTGTTGGGAGGAGTACACGGGATGAGACCTTTTAGCCTAAATGGACAATATTTCCACTTACCAAATGGAAAATAATAACAATAATTACCAATAAAGAATTTTTTATGCGTGCTTAGTGCCACAGAGGGCAAAAGCCCTTGCTATCACATGGAAATCTGAGAGAGCAGAGGATTTGGCTGTGAAAGAAGGTTTCAAAGGGTCATGTTATGCTTCTAGTTCCCATTCTGAGCTTGGCCAAGGAGACAGAGAGCTGCATTGATTTTCATAATGGAAAATAGATTTTTTTCTATTGTGGGGGCAGTAGTGGGGACAGGGCAATGATTAAAAGGAAAAAAAAACAATTAATTAAGAATCTCAGGAGTCAATAGAATATGTCAGTTGAAGTCCTCTAGATAGCATGTTTTTTTTTTCTTGATATGGAAGATTTATTTACACAGTTCCAGAATTCACATTAGTATTAGTGAAGGATTTCACATGTAAATTTCCAGAAAATCCAAAGGAGTGCTAATTCTTTACACCTGGACGGTGCTTTAAGCAATCCTTTTTCCCTCAAGAAATCCTTTTTCCCTCTTAGCTTTTCATAATACAATGGGTAAAAAAACACACAAATTTGGAAATTGCCCTTCCAAATGACATAAGTTACAATAAAAGACAAGGTGTTTCTGAGAAGTTCCTTGCTTCTAAGACATAAGAGGCACTAACATCAGCCTTTTTATTAGCTGCTGTTCAGAGAAAAGGTATTATGTAAATCTAAGGCACAGTCTTATAATTTCCCATTATTATCACTATATATTGTTGAATTTGTTAAGTTAGGTTGATTATTGTTCTGATGTTTCCATAGGAAATGATAGTAGTTATCTGCCTCTATGGATAAAAGAGAAAAGTATCAGCTATTTTCTTATTTCCTAGACTATATGGAGAAATAATTATTTATTTCAACATTCTAATAAAGTCCACCCAAAATGCTTTCTTACTACATTGGGAATGAGGAGTAGGGAAAAATATGAACCAAAGGTTAAAATTGAAAGGAGGCAGATTTCAGGTCAATACAATGAAAAGTTTTTCAAGTATTAGATCTGCTTTTAAATAGATAAGGCCCTCCACTCCTGAAACCAATACTACACTATATGTTAATTAACATGAATTGAAATTTAAAAAGTGAAAAAATTAATAGACTCCATTGGCAGGGAGTGAGTTTTATGTCAGTGGAAGTATTCAAATATGTTAGGGAAATTGTGCAAGAGATCTCTGTATCAGCTAATGTGAATAATTTCTAAGATCCCACTCAAGTCTGAGGGTTTTTTAAACAAAATTTCAAAGTGTTTGGAGGAAAGGAATCAAATTTTTAGTTTTAATAAATGATTATACTCAAGAGCATCAGAACCATTACACATTTACCCCTTTCTAAAAACACTTTTCTTATTTTGAAGTAATTACAGATTCATATAAATTGGAAAAATAGTACAGAGAAATCCCATCCATCCTTCACCCAGTTTCCCCCAATGGTTACATCCTACATAACTGTAGTACAATATCATAACCAGGATACTGACATAGTACTTTTATTAAAAATTGTACTTCCCTGGGGCACCTGTGTGGCTCAGTTGGCTGAGTGCCTGACCTCAGCTCAGGTCCATGAGTTCAAGCCTTGCTTTGGGCTCACTGCTGTCAGCATGGAGCCTGCTTCTGATCCTCTGCCCCCCCTTCTCTGCACCTCTCCCTCTTGTGCTCTCTCAAAAATAAACAAAACATTAAAAAAATTGTACTTCCCTTAAATAGTCTGAGGTCACCAGAGAATTTTTTTTCATTTTTTTAAATGTACACATGATTACATCATGTTTTCATGAATGGGAACTGTGTTAGGTAGGAGTCTGTGTATGTATAAGGGAGTGTAGAAGAAATATGCCTGCAATCTAAGATCCTCTACATTTTCCCACTGTTCTCTTTTTATTTCAGCTTCATAACTACTAGGTATAATGAAGTTCAATGACTTGATCATTATCAGAAAGCTGGTAAGTGAGGTTGCAGAGCAAGAACTAAAACCTAGGTCTGGCTGACTGTACATCTCAGATTTTGTGGAGACACTTCTGTATCTGTTGATTTGTGAGTGATGTGATGGTTAACAGGCTTCTTTAGACAAATACTGGGTGTTAAGTTATAAGTGGGAAACTGCCCTCTCTGCTGAAATGATTATAAATAGTAGTAAAAGTTTAAATCCAGGATCCCAAGAAAACATCTAAAAAATTGACCTTTGTTTATTATAAAATATGATGATGCCCAGGTGCACAAGGGGCTTTGCTATACACAGTGGCAGCTTATATCGGGTTATGCCTGTTGTAGAAGAAATACATTAATAGTCTTTTTTAAACTTTTATTTTGAGATAACTATAGATTATTATACAGATTTAAGAACTAGTGAGATCTTGTGTACCTTTTACTCAGTTCCCCCCAAAGATATCTCGCAAAACTATAGTACAGTAGTATATTATATATATAATATACATTTATTATATGTAGTACTATAATATAACATATAGTACAACCAGGAAATAGACACTGATATAATACATTGGTCTTATTCATATTTATTTAGTTTTAAATGTGTTCATTTGTGTGTGTTTGCATGTACTTAGTTCTATGTAATTTTTTTAAATTTTTAAAATTTATTTTATTTTATTTTTTATTTTTTAAATTTACATCCAAATTAGTTAGCATATAGTGAAACAATGATTTCAGGAGTAGATTCCTTAATGCCCCTTACCCATTTAGCCCATGTAATTTTATCGCATGTGTAGATTCTTGTGACCACCACCGAAGTCAAGTTACAGAACAGTTCCAGCAGTACAAGGATCTCTTGTGCTACCCTTTTATAGTCACAGCCATCTCTCCTTCTCCCTCTTTCTAACTCCTAGCAACCACTGCCCTGTTCTCCATCTCCATAATTTGTCATCTTAAGAATGTTATATAAATTGCATCATACAGTATGTAACGTTTTGAAATTGGCTTTTTCACATACAGAGAAAGACTGGGTGTTAAGTTATAAGTGGGAAACTGCCACTTATAACTTAATACTTAAAATACCATATGTTTTCACTCTTACGTGGATCCAGAGAAACTTAACAGAAACCCATAGGGTAGGGGAAGGAAAAAAAAAAAGAGGTTAGAGTGGGAGAGAGCCAAAGCCTAAGAGAATCTTAAAAACTGAGAACAAACTGAGGGTTGATGGGGGGTGGGAGGGAGGGGAGGGTGGGTGATGGGTATTGAAGAGGGCATCTTTTGGGATGAGCACTGGGTATTGTATGGAAACCAATTTGACAATAAGTATCATATATAAAAAAAATTAAATTGGCTTTTTCAGGCAATGCAATTCCCTGGAGATTCATCCAAGTTGTTTTGTATATCAATAGTTTGTTTCCTCCCCACCCGTTTGTTTGATTTTTTTGTTTTGTTTTGTTTTTTGAAGAGTAGCGTTACATGGTATGCATTACCAGTTTGTTTAATCATTCATCTATTTAAGGACATCTGGGTTGTTTCCAGTTTTTGGCTATTACAATCAAAGATGCCATAAACATTCATGTATGGGCTTATATGTGAGCATAAATCTTCATTTCTTTTGGATAAATGCCCAGGAGTACATACAAATTTTTGGTCATATGTTATTTGTATGTTTAATTTTTAAGGCTCTGTTATACTCTGTTATAGAGTGGCTGTACCATTTACATTAAACGTCTTCTATTGAGTAGTAACTTATTTTATGCTATCTATGTTCCAGGTCCTGTGCTAAGTACTTAACATGCATCATCTCATTTAATCCTAAAAAAATAAAAAACAAAAACAAAAAGAAAAACAAAAAACCTTCCGTTTTAACATATGAGGAAATTGAAGCTCAGAGAGATTAAGTAATGTTTTCAAGGTCACACAGATGGGAAGTTGCAGAGCTGAACTTCAATCCAGGCCAATCAGATGCCAGAGCATGTATGTACTCTTAAAAATGACACTATCCTACTTACTCCATTGGAAAAGGGCTCCAAGTAAAGCAGATGGTAAGTTTTTCAATTTGTCATACAGCAAATAAATAATGCAACATACTTCTTAGAAAGTATTGGTTCGATATTTAGGCTTAAAAACTCTATTTTGATGACTCAGAAAATATCTGGAGAACCCGTTTTTAAGTTTGTAGGGACATGATGATTCTACTTTGGTTGCATTAAAATTTATACTCCTAGTGGTTTGGCTGTGGTGGAGTGGGAAGTACAGTAGACATGTAATTGAACAACTGAGGTCACATTGTGTATTTCTTATTAGATGTGTGATCTTGAGACTTAAACTCACTGAGACTCAACTATGCCCTCATCTATGAAATGGGGCTAATAATCCCTTTCTCACAGAAATTTTTATGAAGATTAGATGAGCCAGTGGATATAAATGCACTTTAAAAGCTATAAAGCACTGTATAATTGTAAAAGATAAATGCTATTATCTGAAATGATTATAGCAGCATTGCAGATGTAATGTACAGGACAACTTGGATGTGCAGAGGAAATCAACTTGTACAATTGTGCCTATATCTAATCTGGCCTTTCTTTTGAGCCCATCTATCTACCCACTTAAGAAGAGTGGGTACCAAAATTATATATATCTAATTTGCTTAAAACTTAGTCTGATTTGGTAATTTAAACCATGGATTGGCAAACTTTTCTGTAGAGAACTATATAATAAATATTTTAGGCTTGTGAGCCTATAGTCTCTGTTGCAAAGTACTCAACTCTGAGAATGAAGGCAGCTATATACAGTATACAAATGAACAGGAGCTGCTAAGTTCCAAAAAACTTTATTTACCAAAACAGGTGGCAGATTTGACCCATGGACCATTGTTTGCCAACTTCCAATTTAAATGATCTTTTTAGATAGTGTTCAGTTTCTCTTAAATAAAAATGCAGTGTCGGATAACCTTTCCCTACTTTTTCCATAAGATGGTGTCTGAGTATATGAGGAGAGGGCTTGTGGAAGCTCTTAGTGTTGTTAAAAAGAAAGCCACAGGCACAAGGTGGAGTCATTTGCCCCCAAGGTAGCAAACCAAGACTTAAGTGCAGTTTCAACCTCTCCAGGAGTAGTATTTTAAGTCAGTGAATCTGGAAATTTTCTAGTCAGCACCAATGAGGTAATTGTCACATGGGCCCTCTCCATCCCCCAAAGCAAGAGGAAGTAATAAGACCTAGTAAGACCCTTTCCCTTTCCCCTAGGGGAAGGTGACCTTTCCTGAAACAATCCTTTTTTTTCCCCCTTTGCTAATAACTTCCTGCCCCACCCTCTTTCCTATAAAAACCTTTCCATTTTGTACAACTCCTATGAGCATATTTCTGCTTGCTGTGTGGGATGCTGCCCCATTTACAAATCACTTAATAAAACCAGTTAGATGTTCAGATTTACTTGGTTGAATTTTGTTTTCTTAACAGTGTAAGGAGAAGATCAGGATTCTTGGATTCAGGTAGCCTTTGTGCTCTGGTTCTGGTGGCTGACTGATGCCCCTTGTCTCCTGTTTACTGCTTGTTCCACTGGTGTTTACAGCTGAAAGTTCCAGTTTCACCAATTGTAACTTGACTCCCTTTTCTTGGTTTGGTCAGAGCCTGGAAATGTGCCCTGTTTGCCTCAGCTTCCTCTCAGCCCCTACTGTCTGAGTCTCTGCCAAGTCTTCTAGCCCACTGGCAAGTCTCTGGAGTGGACTCATTTCTTTGCCACAGTGGTTTTCATGGCAGGCACAATGTCTCTTACTTCCATATCCATTCCTCCTGAAACTGAAGTCCTTTGGGGAAAACTAAGCTCCAGGGTCTCTCTGCCTTACCAAAGAGATTTTAATGTATATGTCTATAGGGAAGTATGTGAGGTAGCCTCTCATAGTTTAGCTGGGGAGTAGTGTTACCCTTACTTACCTTACTATGCTTCTCTCTGCAGACTTATCTCTCTTTCCTGCCTCTGTCTCTCTTTTATTCCTCTCATAATTTCCCCCAGACTGGGAAAGTAGAAATATTCTTTTACCTCTACTAGGTTGTATCCTAGTACATAGGAGTTGGCCTATGCTGTCACGAGGAAATGTCTTTTTCTGGGGCACTCTGTAACCTGAATCGTTAAGACTTAACCCTTGATTTGCTAAAGGAGGAGACAAAGGAATTTGGAATATATATATATATATATATATATATATATATATATATTTCCTAGCAAAGAAATGGAAAATAGACATGTAGGTAATAGTAAAAATCCTATCAATTACACTTGTTACTGTCATAAGACAAAAGCCTGGATTATAAGGCTATTGCCCTACTCCATAATCTTATTTTTTATGTTAGAAGTGAATACTGCCCTGACTTTCTCTTCATTTCTTCTCCTTCTGTCATAAATGCTAATAATGTCTCCATTCCTATCCTCTCACCAAATGATTTCCTCAGGCAGAATAAGGTGTAAGTTAAGTACTCAAGAAGGCAAAAGAGAAAAGCACAATAATTTTCTAACTATTACTTCTTTTAAATGTTTTTTTTTTTTTTTGCCTCTTGGAAGAATTGATCTGACTGAATGGCAGTAAAATATAGTGATCAAAAGCACAGGCTTTGGAGTCATACATATTGGTTTGAAGTCTCAATTTCATTACCAGAAGTTAAACAATTTCTCAATGCCTTAGTTTTAAAAACTGTAAAATGCAGGTAACAGTAAACAGTGAAGGTGAAATGAGATGGAACAGGTAAAGTGCTTTGCAACAATAAGTAATCAATAAGTAGTAGTGGTTTGTTTTATTGTTTGCAACAACAGTATACCTATTGAGCAAATGAGCTAGATTCTGTATCTGGGTCACTATCTCAAGATCTGGTCTCAGAATGTTAGATGAAATTCATTTCTACCAGGAGAAATGTAGGAAAAATTGTGCAAGTACCAATTTACATGTAAGACTTAAGGTGGTTAGGAGAAAAGAGAAAAAGGAATTTTTCTCATTTTTTTTCCTTTTTTCAAAAACTCACACTATCTGCCAGGAAGGTAGAAAGGGCAAACTGGAAGTAGAAAAAGGAAGAGGAGGCACTAAAGTGTGGCTTTCCCTCAGAATGGATCCAGAACACAGTTACATACTTCTCCCAGAACACCTTCCATGCATTCTGGTACCACAACAATTAGAGAAGACCACTGCAATTTTTGCTCAAATCAAAGGATACTGGAGGGTCTCAACCACATGAAGTCCAAGCAGTATAGTTGTATAGGGCTCTTCCATGGAAATGCAAATGAAGGTAATGTTTTATGTTGGTTTACAAAGAACTGCACAGGGAGAGGTTTAAAATATGTCAGAAAAGTAGAAAATCATATTTATTTGATCTGTTGCATTACTTGTGTATCTTGAAAGGGGAAGAAATAATTGGCTATAAAAGATTGGGCTCTGATGAAAGTTTGTTAATTTTGTGCTGTTTTGTTTCTGTCCTTTGATACTGAGCATTAGTTCACAGTAAGGAAAAAATAGTGTCTGCATTTTTTTTTCTTGCACCTAACACCCTTATATTCATTAAAATTGTCTCTATATCTTGGGAAGTGAACACCCTTATATTCATTAAAATTGTCTCTATATCCTGTGAAGTGAGGCTCATTGCTCCTGTTCCCTGAAGTAGGGGGGAAAAAGTAAGAGCTGGAAGAAATGGAAGGTGAAATGTCAAGTACCTAAGTTATTCCTCTGGGCAGGGCAGAGGGCCAGCTACTGAATGCAGAAAGTATTAAGGCAAACTCTAGAATGTGTTTTTATAATGGGATGGCTTGCAAGCCCTGCTGACAGAGGGCTGTACTCTCACAGCTCTATTTATTTATAACTCCCCCCACCCAAATGCTACAGAACAAGTATTCTGACAAGTTGGAATGCTAATAGATTATGCAAAAAGCAAATCAATAAAAACTCTTTTCAAAATGTCTGCCTTCCTCCAATAATTAGGAAATGGGAGACTGAGTGTTCTTTCTCATATCTAATGAAATAAGGATCAGGAAGTTTGGTAGGGATAAAATACATGCCTTTTGACCTGATCTGTAAGATAGGAGGGATTCCGTCAGATTTAGAAATTCCACCCAGTATTTCATATTTATACAATTCTATTCTTCTGGCCAGTGCCTTTGTGCCCTCTAATTCCTATGGTTGGGTGGTCTTTGAGACCAACTCTCTGTATCATAGTCTTTAAATTTGGAGTGTTGTTCTAACCAACAACAGAGTAACTATTTGTTGGCTTTTTAAACTTGGCCCTGATTGGTCTATCTTTGGTCAATGATTTTTCATTTAGGAAAAGCTATTTACTATATAGACATATGGGACCATACTAGATGCATAAGGGTGTTTAATAATTAGGGACAGCTGCTTCAGGTAAATGCAGTTTGCAGATGGCAAAGGAATACCAGATTATGCTCATTTTTCCAAAATAACTTTTTCAAAAGCTTATTAACAGAGCAGAGTCTTATGCTGTGTTCCTGAAACAATGATAATGCAAAGAGTAATGACAGTAATGGGCATGGGTGGTGTCTATCCTCTCTTTCCCTCCACCCTGTGATTACAGTCTTGGATGATTTTGAAGTATAGTCCAGAAGGCAAAATACACCAAAGTGAAGGAAGCAATCCGCTTATTTATTATGGTTCATGTTAACTAGCACCATGTTCTTTGAGCTTCCAGCACAAAAACATGGCATAACACCCAAAATGAAGCCAACCTTATAGACCATGAAGTGTATTTTTGCTCATCTCGTACTGTGGCTTTAGCCTGGCACAACTGAGGGGTTTCAGGAAAGTCCTGAGGCCTGAGTTCTAATCTTAGTTAAGCCACTTGTGTGACCAGGGGCAAAGTGGCCTCTAGGTTTCTATTCATTCATCTTTCAAATGGAGCAAGGTGAGTTCACAGAAATATATTGAAGATGCAGTTAGTTAATACAAGTGCTTTGAAGAAAATATGTAAGTCTTTAAACAAAACATTAGTTTAGTTATTTTTCAGTGGCTCAGTGCTAGAGATGGTTTTTTAAATTTTATTTTACTAAATAAATTTCTGTTTATGTTTCCCAAAATCTTAAATGCCATTTTCAGGAACACATTTTACTCTGGTCACTCCATTTGCTTGCTAGCCCTGAGTATTTTGCCCCCACTACATAAAGTGACACCTGCTCTAGATTTTCTTATAAGCATTATTCTGGTCTCTTTATGATGTGTCCTGCCTTTTTACTATTAGAACAGTTCTCAATGTGTGGTCCTTATGCCACCTGCACCAGAATTACCTGTTAAAGTGTGAGTTCCTGTGCGAGTGCTGTAAGATCCACATCAAGGAGGTCTGATGAGGACTTTTGCAATCTAAATTTTCACACTAAAGTTTGAGACAGATAATGTTAAGCTTGCCTAGGCCAGAGATAAATACATGATTTTTTCCCTTTATCTGTTCTAGTCTAACCAGTGTCCAGCAAACATGGACAGCTAATTTGTACATGTTATTACATACTTTACCCCCTCATTTCTCACAAGTGTGGGTTACCATTCCGTGTAAACTTGCATAGTTCTAGTAAAGGGTGGAATAATACTCTGTGATCACTTCCTCAGATTGGCACAGGCAAACAGGAATCTTATTTTTCTCTCTTGTTGTATGCCCTAGGAGGATTTTTGATCTATGGAGTCAGAGTCAGAGTCAGAGTCAGGCAGGCTTGCATCAGTAAGATTCCAAGCCTCTTCACCACAGTTTCCAAAGCAGTGGTTCTCAAAGTGTGGTCCCCAGACCAGCAGCATCACTGTCACCTGGGAATTTGTTATGGAAATGCAAATTCACAGCACTCTCTTCTCCACTAGACCTACTGAATCAAACTTGAGTGTTCTTAGCATCCATGTTTTGACAAACCCTCCAGGGAATTATGATGCATGCTGAAATTCAAAAGCAACTGCCCTAAAGCATTTATTACCCCAAACTGCATTCTCTCTAAACCTTGAAGCAGCTGGAAAGGTAAAGGAGGAATTGATTTGAGCAGGAAAATATAGGTATGGATTAAGGAATTAGGTAATTAAGGAATTAATTACTTAATCACAAAGATCTTGTTTAGGGTATTTGTGCTTAAGGGAGATCAGATCTTTAAACAGCAACTTTCCTGAAAATGGCTATAAATATTGTACACACACACAGAATTACAACATTCAACCATATATGTATATATGTATGTGTATGTATGTGTATATATATATATATATGTTTGTATATGTATGTAAATATGCATATATGTATGCATATAATTACATATTATATACATAATTAAAGCAAATTGACTAAATTAAAATAATCTTTAGAAAGGAACAGAACATAGCAATTACCAGCAAGGAAATTGAATCAGTAATCAAAACACTCCCAACAAACTAAAGTCTAGGATCACACTTCTTCACAGGTGAATTTTACCAAACATTTAAAGAAGAGTTAATACCTATTCTTCTCAAACTATCCCAAAAAATAGAAGAGGAAGGAAAACTTCCAAATTTATTCTATGAGGCCAGCATTATGCTGATAACAAAACCAGATAAACACAGCACTAAAAAAGACAGCCACACAGTTGGAGGTTCCTCAAAAAATTAAAAATAGAACTACCCTACGACCCAGAAATTGCAGTACTAGGTATTTATCCAAGGGATACAGGTATGCTGTTTCAAAACGGCACATGTACCCCAGTGTTTATAGCAGCACTATCAACAATAGCCAAAGTATGGAAAGAACCAAAATGTCCATCAATGAATGAATGGATAAAGATATGGTATATATATATATACACACACACACAATGGAGTAATACTTGGCAATCAAAAAGAATGAAATCTTGCCATTTGCAAATACATGGGTGGAACTAGAGGGTATTATGCTAAGTAAAATTAGAGAAAGACAAATATCATATGACTTCACTCATATGAGGACTTTAAGACACAGAACAGATGAACATAAGGGAATGGAAACAAAAATAATATAAAAACAGGAAGGGTGACAAAACATAAGAGACTCCTAAATATGGAGAACAAACAGAGGGTTACTTAAGGGGTTGTGGGAGGGGGGATGGGCTAAATGAGTAAGGGGCATTAAGGAATCTACTCCTGAAATCATTGTTGTACTATATGCTAACTAACTTGGATGTAAATTTAAAAAAAAGAAAAAAAAAGAACTACAGGCCAATGCCTTTGATGAACATAGACGTAAAATTCCTCAACAAAGTCCTAGCAAACTGAATCCAACAATACATTTAAAAAAATCATTCACCAAAATCAAGTGGAATTTACTTCCAGGATACAAGGGTTCAATATTTGCACATCAGTCAACATAATACATCACATCAATAGGAGGATAAGCGACATGTGATCATTTAAATAGATGCAGAAAAAGCATTTGACAAAGTACAACACACATTCACGATAAAAACCCTCAACAAAGTAGGGTTAGAGGGAACATACCTCAACATTTAAAGGCCATGTATGAAAAACCCACAATTAACTTCATCTGCAATGGGGAAAAACTGACTGAGAGATTTTCTCCTAAGGTCAGGAACAAGGATATCCACTTTCACCACTTTTATTCCACACAGTACTGGGAGTCCTAGCCACAGCAATCAGACAATAAAAAGAAATAAAAGGCATCCAAATTGGTAAGGAAAAGTAAAACTTTCACTATTTGCAGATGACATGATACTATATATAGAACACCCTGAAGACTCCACCAAAAACTGCTAGAACTGATCAACAAATTCCGTAAAGTTACAGTATTCAAAATCAATGTACAGAAATCAGTTGCACTTTTATACACTAATAATTAAGCAGCAGAAAGAGAAATTAAGAAAATAGTCTCATTTACAGTTGTACCAAAAATATTAAGATTCCTAGGAATAAACCTAACCAAAGAGGTGAAAGACCTGTACTCTGAAAACTAAAACATTGATGAAAGAAACTGAAGATGACACAAAGAAATGGAACACATTCTATGCTCATGGATTGGAAGAACAAATATGGTTAAAATGTCTATAGTGCCCAAAACAATATACACATTTAATGCGATCCATATTAACATACCAACAGCGTTTTTTACAGAAGTAGAAAAAAAGAATCCTAAAATTTGTAGGGAACCATAAAAGACACTGAATAGCCAAAGCAATCTTGAAAAAGAAAAACAAAACTGGAGGTATCACAATTCCATACTTCAAGGTATATTGCAGAACTGCAGTAATAAAATCAGTATGGTACTGACACAAAAATAGATACATAGATTCCATTCTATTGAATGGAATAGAAAGCCCAGAAATAAACCCACAGTTATATGGTCAATTAAGCTTTGACAAAGGAAACAAGAATATGCAATAGGAATAAGAGAGACTCTTCAACAAATGGCATTGGGAAAACTGGTCAGCTACATGCAAAAGAATGAAACTGGACCACTTTCTTGCACCATACACGAAAACAAACTCAAAATGGGTTAAAGACCTAAATGTGAGACCTGAAACTATAAAAATCATAGAAGAGAGCACAGGCGGTAATGTCTCTGACATTAGCCATAGCAACATCTTTCTAGATATGTCTCCTGAGGCAAGGGAAACAAAAGGAAAAATGAACTATGGACTACACCAAAATAAAAAGCTCTGGAAATCAAATGAAACAATCAACAAAACTAAAAGACAACCTACTCAATTGGAGAACATATTTGCAAATAATGTATCTGATAAAAGTTTAGTGTCCAAAATATATGAAGAACTTATACAAATCAATACCAAAAAAAAAATCCAATTTTAAAAATGGGCAGAAGATATGAACAGACATTTCTCCAAAGAAGACATAGAGATAGCTAATGGCTACGTGAAGAGTTGCTCAGTACTCATAATCAGGGAAATGCAAATCAAAACTACAATGAGATATCACTTCACACCTGTCAGAATGGCTAAAATCAACAACACAAGAAACAAAAGATGTTGGCAATGATGTAGAGAAAGGGAAAAGCTCTTGCTCTGTTGGTGGGAATGCAAACTGGTGTAGCCACTCTGGAGAACAATATGGAGGTTCCTAAGAAAGTTAAAAATAGAACTACCCTACGATCCAGAAACTCCACTACTGGCTATTTACCCAAAGAATACAAAAATACTAATTCAAAGATATACATGCACCCCTATGTTTATAGCAGCATTTTCTGCAATAGCCAAATTATGGGAACAGTCCAAGTGTCCATGGATTGTTGAATAAATAAAGAAGTTGTAGTGTATATGTATACACACACACACATACAATTGAATATTACTCAGCCATAAAAAAATGAGATCTTGTCATTTGCAGAAACATGGATGGTGCTAGAGGGTATAATGCTAAGCAAAATAAGTGAGAGAAAGACAAATACCATATGGTTTCACTCATATATGGAATTTAAGAAACAAACAAGTGAAGAAGAAGAAAAGAAAGAGGAAGAGACAAACCAAGAAACAGACTCTTGAGAACAAACTGATGGTTACCAGAGGGGTTGTGGGTGGGGGGGGCGGGATGGGTGAAACAGGTGATGGAGATTAAAGAGTACATTTATTATGATGAGCACTGAGTAATGTATTAAATTATTGAATCACTATATTGTATACCTGAAACTAATATAACACTGTATGTTAACTATATTGGAATTAAAATAAAAACTTAATAAAAGAAAAGAAAAAGAACAAAAAAAAGAACAGAAAGAGTAGAGACCTTTGAGTGTAATAAAATTCTTAGCGAGAGCGACTGATAAAAAAGAAGAAGAAAGCAAGTGAACAAATTTGAAATATATACTAATCAGCAGGTCCAGATAATATGCATTCTGGGATCTTGAGGGAATTCACTAATGATTTCACTAAGACACTGACAACTGGAAAACCTGAGAAAACCCACTTGGGTATGCACCACGTTTTGCCCTGTCAGCATTCTGCATAATGGAGGTATTCTGGAAGCTGTATTCACTGGGCCCTGTCTGCCCTCCATCCCCCTCCCACCAAGGAAAGAAAATATTCAATTTCTAGGTATAGATGATATAAAAATTAACACAATATACTTTAAAAAAAGTTATTTTTATATAAATGGATCCTCCTCAGCACTGCATGCTGTAATTCAAGACCCTGGTGTGTAACACATGACAAATGTTTTTCCCAAGGCCTACACAGGGCAGCTGGGCCTATGTGGCCTTCATCTGCTTGTGCTGAGATTTACTAGTTTACAATATGGCAGTGGGAATGTAGAGAGCAAGCTAGGAGATTTTCCACAGAAAAGGGAGTTTGAGATCAAGGCATATTGCATCCTGATGATGTTTTCTCCTTTTGTATGGTCCTGAGACTAAATATGGAGAGACTGGAGAGGCTGGAGTGGCTGAAGAAATATTTGGCTGGAGATACAAACTTCTCAGGGATGAATGAAATTCTCTGATTCCTGGTGCTTCTGGAAACCAAAGGGTTGGGGTGGGTTGGTCACTTCATCAGACCTAAGGCTTAGAAATTCAAGATACAAGTTGGGATCACTCCTTCTACAAACCAGCTAGTGTCCCCACCATACATTAATAGGTCACACTCCTGACCCTAGCCATATGTTTTATCCTTAGTGATATCCATTCACTTCAGAAGTTACTGGGAACAATGCTAGAGCATTCTGTGCAATCCCATCCTGGGGACAAAGAACTCTAAATATGTATTCTTCATGGACAGCACAGATGTTTTGTGGTGATTAATGATTCTAGAGAATGTTGGATAGGGATTTGGTGTGTTAATGTTCTTTTCCTGGATACATTTACATATTCTTAACTAGCTTTTCTCATATTCTAATGAAATCTAGCCTTTCTCTCAGCTCATTTTGATGTGTTGTTTCAACCTCTTATGTAACTTCATGGACCCATACCAAAAAAAAAAAAAAAGTAGAAACAAGGCCATGTGTATTTAGATTGTCATATGTCAGTGGTAGTGATCATTAATGGAAAGTTCTATTAATGGAATTACTGATCTAGGGGGTTGTTTATTATCCCAGGACTATCACTATCTAGCTTGGTCATCGTGGAGTCATCCTTTTTCCATTATTTGTCCTCAATTTCCTCATTTATAAAGGGTAGGTATTGGATA
The DNA here is from genome assembly GCF_023721935.1 of Panthera uncia. NCBI lineage: Eukaryota > Metazoa > Chordata > Mammalia > Carnivora > Felidae > Panthera > Panthera uncia. The sequence continues at coordinate 80,943,275 of NC_064817.1, forward strand.
ACATGACCTCTAATATCCACTTCCCCTTCTAAATGGAAGTGAATTGTTTGTAGGAGATCATTAACGGATATAATTTTATCATTTGTTGTGTTGATTCTTTAAGAATAACACTTCATGTCCATGGTGGATAAGTTTGTCATTTTGTTAAGACATGAAAGTGAATTTCATAGATGAGGCTGGGGTTTGGGAGAGAGTTGCCTAGCTAGTGAGTGAGCCTAACTAACAACCTAGCACCTTCCTCTCAACAGGGTTATATTCTCCTCTATTAGATAGTTTCATGAGGGAAATTAGATGCAATGGTGAATTTGGAAACATAATCCTTGTTTACATGAATGGCCTATTAGTAGACATGAGACTGAATGTCACTGCATATAAAGCCAATTTGGTCTTACATTCTTTGTACCTTAATTTCATCTGTTAAATAAGGATGTATTGATCAGAGGCTTATTTCTCTGTCATGCAAAGCTGATATGGAGAATAAAGACAAGGATACAGCATACCAGCTCTTACGTACTTTGGCCTCTAAATGACACATCACTTCTGCTCATAATTCAATTGGCCAGAACCAATCACAAGGCTCTACCCTTACTGCAATGGAGACTGGGAAATATAAGAGAATAAATGGACTCTTTGGTGGATACCAATAGTCTCTGCCACTAGTACCTGCAAAGATAAAGGGATTACTCTTTTCCTCTCATAGCATACAGTGATGTTAACAACAACTACTACTATTTATTTTGAGCCAGATAATTTGCTGAGTGTTATGCATACATTATCTGAACAAATACAACCCTGTAAGGTAGGAATTATTATAACCACAGTTTACAAGTAAATGACAAACTTTGGCATGTAGCAATTAAAAGACTAGCCCAAGATCACGTGTGTAATAAGTATCTGAGCCCAGGTTGAGATAGAAGTACATTTAGAATGTAGCAAAGTTCTCCTTCTAGGAAACTAGCTGTCTATCCCATTGATTTTAGACAATGGTGCATAGTACCTAGGCCTGCTCCTGGATTAGAATTCTTAATAGGATTATATTGCCAGAAGGGGTTGTTTTGAAATTTTGTCAGGGTGTTTTTAGTGGTCACATGTTAAAGGGCTCTACTCAGTAAAAGGAAAGGTCAGTAATGTTAGATGTTCTGCAATGAGGACATTCTAACACAATGAAGAATTGTCCTAATTATGTCCCACAAGACTTTTGAATGTTAAGGTGTTCAAGTAGGTGTAAGACATGTTTAAAATTACCCAATCCTAGAACCTAAGTAAATTTTGCTTGTAAACAGTTTGCTTGCACGTTATTAAGATATGCTAAATTTTCTGAGAATGAAATGGTTGGAGTGCCTGTGTGATTCAGTTGGTTGAGCATCTACTGATTTCAGCTCAGTTCATGGGATTGAGCCCCACATCAGGCTCCGTGCTGAGCATGGAACCTATTTAATATTCTCTCTCACTCCCTCTACCCCTCTCACCCACTCATGCATGCACTCTCTCTCTCTTTCTAAAAGAAAAAAAAAGAATGAATGGTTTATTGAACAAAGATTTTACTTTGTTAGAACTTTATTAATAATAATAGCTAATATTTATCCACCTTACTATGTGCCAAGCATTGTTGTAAACATGTTATATATATTAACTTTATTGATCCTCACAATACCCTAAAAAGCACATACTATTATTATTCTCATTTTACAGATGAAGAAACTGAAGAGAAGTTAAATAACTTGCTCAAGGCCAGCCACACAGCCTTAGCAAATTGCAGTCACCATTTTGGAAAATTCTGTTACTGATGGCAATGCTTCTCATAGTATTTTACTTCATTTTCTAATTTTTATTTTTATTGGTTTTATACATTTATTTATTTAAATTCACACTGTTAACATGCAGTGTAGTATTGGTTTCTGGAGTAGAACTCAGTGATTCATCACTTACATATAACACCCAATTCTCATCCCAACAAGTGCCCTCCTTAATTCCCATCACCCATTTAGGCCATACCCCCATACACCTCCCCTCCAGCACCCCTCAGTTTGTTCTCTGCATTAAAAATTCTATTATGGTTTGCCTCCCCCTCTGTTTTTATCTTATTTTTCCTTCCCTTCCTCCATGTTCTTCTGTTTTGTTTCTTAAATTCCACATGAGTGAAATCATATGATATTTGTCTTTCTCTGACTGACTTATTTCATTTAACATAATACACTCTAGTTCCACCCATGTTGTTGCAAATGGCAAGATTTCATTCTTTTTGATTGCTGAGTAGTGTTATTTTATATATGTATACCACATCTTTTTTATCCATTCATCAGTCAATGGACATTTGGGCTCTTTTCACAATTTGGCTATTGTTGATAGTGCTACTATAAACATTAGGGTGCATGTGCCCCTTTGAATCAGCATTTTTGTATCCTTTGGGTAAGTACCTAGTAGTGTAATTGCTGGTTGTAGGGTGGTTTTATTTTTTTATTTTTTACGTTTATTTATTTCTTTTGACAGAGACAGACAGAGTGTGAGTGGGGGAGGGGCAGAGAAAGAGGGAGAATCTCAAGCAAGCTCCCCTGTCAGCAGGGCCCATGTGGGGCTTGAACTCATGAAGCTGTGAGGTCATGACCTGAGCTGAAATCAAGAGTCAGACACATACCCAACTGAGCCACCCAGGCACCCCTCTATTTTTAATTTTTTGAGGAACCTCCATGCTGTTTTCCAGAGTGGCTGCACCAGTTTGCATTCCCACCAACAGTGAAAAACATTGAGACTGGTGTGAGGTGATATCTCATTGTAGTTTTGATGTAAGGGAAACAAAAGTAAAAATAAACTATGAGGACTTCAACAAAATAAAAAGTTTCTGCCTAGTGAAAGAAACAATTGAAAAAATTAAAAGGCAACTGATGGAATGGGAGAAGATATTTGCAAATGACATATCTAATAAAGGGTAGGTATCTAAAATCTATAAAGAACTTACCAAATTCAACACCCAAAAATGAAACAAACCAGTGAAGAAAAGGGCAAAAGCATCAACAGAAACATTTCAAAAACAGATATCCAGATGGCTAACAGACATATGAAAATATGCTCAACATCACTCATCATCAGAAAAATACAAATCAAAACCAAAATGAGATACCACCTCACATCTGTCAGAATCGCTAAAATTAACAACTCAGGAAACAGGTGTTGTTGAGGATTTGAAGACAGGAGAACCATCATACCCTGTTGGTAGGAATGCAAACTAATTTAACCACTCTGGAAAACAGTATGGAGGTTCCTCAAAAAGTTAAAAATAGAACTACACTACAATCCCGCAATTGCACTACAGGTATTTACCCAAAGGATACAAAAATACTAATTCGAAAGGATACATGCACACTGATGTTTATACCAGTGTTATCAACAAAAACCAAATTATGGAGAGACCTGTGTCCATCGGTTGATGAATGGATAAAGAAGATATGATATATATATATATATATATATACACACATACACACAATGGAATGTTATTCAGCCACGTCATTTGGATGGAGCTAAACAGTATTATGCTAAGCGAAATAAGTCAGTCAGAGAATGATATGATTTCCTTCCTATGTGGAATTTAAGAAACAGATGAACATAGGGGAGAGAAAGAAAAGACAGGGAGACAAACTATCAAAAAGACTTAATTATAGAAAACAAAATGATGGTTACCAGATGGGAAATGGGCAAGGGTGGGGGGATGGGTTAAAATAGGTGATGGGTATTAAGAAGGACACTTGTGATGAGCACCAGACGTTATAATGTAAGTGTTCAATCACTTAATTCTACAAGTGAAACTAATATTATCCTGTATATTAAATGCAATTTAAGAAAAACCTGGAAAATAACCAAACAATAGCCACTTCAGGATTGGTACTATATTTTCCAAATTTTCTATAGTGAACAAACATTACTTTATAATCAGGAACTAAAAAAGAAGACTTGAGGGTAAACAAATAAAATAAAAACAAAGAATTCCCCAAGTTGTATTTGTAAGGCTTTATAGTTGACAAATATTTGAATAATTAATTTTATTGTACTTTTAATTTATTTATTGTTTAATTTACATCCAAGTTAGTTACCGTATGGTGCAACATTGATTTGAGCAGTAGATTCCTTAATGCCCCTTACCCATTTAGACCATCCCTCCTCCCACAACCCCTCCAGCAACCCTCTGTTTGTTCTCTATATTTTAGAGTCTCTTATGTTTTGTCTCCCTCCTTGTTTTTATATTATTTTTGCTTCCCTTCCCTTATATTCATCCATATTGTATCTTAAATTCCTCATAGGAGTGAAATCATATGATATTTGTCTTTCTCTAATTTCACTTAGCATAGTACCCTCTAGTTCCATCCAAGTATTTGCAAATTGCAAGATTTCATTCTTTTTGATTGCTGAGTAATACTCCATTGTATATATGTACCATATCTTCTTTATCCATTCATCCATCGATGGACATTTGGGTTCTTTGCATACTTTGGTTGTCAATAGCACTGCTACAAACATTGGGATATATGTGCCCCTTTGAAACAGCACACTTATATCCCTTGGATAAAAACCTAGTAGTGCAATTACTGGATTGTAGGGAAGTTCTATTTGTGATTGTCTGAGGAACCTCCATACTGTTTTCCAGAGTGGCGGCACCAGTTTGCATTTCCACCAGCAGTGCAAAAGAGATTCTCTTTCTCTGCATCATAGCCAACATCTGTTGTTGCCTGATTGTTAATGTTAGCCATTATGACAGGTGTGAGGTGATATCTCATTGTGGTTTTAATTTGTATTTCCCTGATAATGAGTGATGTTGAGCATTTTTTTATGTGTCTGTTAGCCATCTGGATATCTTCTTTGCAAAAGTGTCTATTCATATCTTTGGCCATTTCTTCACTGAATTATTTGTTTTGTGGGTATTGAGTTTCATGAATTCTTCATAGATTTTGGATACTAACCCTTTATCTGATATGTCGTTTGCAAATATCTTCTCCCATTCTCTCAGTTGCCTTTTAGTTTTGCTGATTGTTTCCTTCACTGCGCAGAAGCTTTTTTATTTTGATGAGGTCCCAATAGTTCATTTTTGCTTTTGTTTCCCTTGCCTCCGGAGACATTTTGAGTAAGAAGTTGTTGTGGCCAAGATCAAAGAGGTTTTTGCCTGTTTTCTCCTCGACGATTTTGATGGCTTCCTGTCTTACATTGAGGTCTTTCATCCATTTTAAGTTTATTTTTGTATATGGTGTAAGAGAGTGGTCCAGTTTCATTTTCCTGCATGTCGCTGTCCATTTTTCCCAGCACCACTTGCTGAAAAGACTGTCTTTATTCCATTGGATATTCTTTCCTGCTTTGTCAAAGATTAGTTGGCCATACGTTTGTGGGTCCATTTCTGGGTTCTCTATTCTGTTCCATTGATCTGAATGTGTGTTCTTGTGCCCGTACCATACTGTCTTGATGATTACAGCTTTGTAACACGTCTTGAAGTCCAGGAGTTTGTTGCCTCCAGCTTTGCTTTTCTTTTTCAAGACTGTTTTAACTATTCGGGGTCTTTTCTGGTTCCATACAAATTTTAGAATTATTTGTTCTATCTCTGTGAAGAATGCTAATGTTATTTTGATAGCAATTGCATTGAATATGTAGCTTGCTTTGAGTAGTATCAATATTTTAACAATTTTTGTTCTTCCAATCCAGGAGTATGAAATGTTTTTCCATTTCTTTGGATATTCTTCAATTTCTTTCATAAGCTTTCTATAGTTTTCAGTGTATAGATTATTCACCTCTTTAATTATGTTTAGTCGTAGGTATTTTATGGTTTTTGGTGCAAATGTAAATGGGATCAATTCCTTGATTTCTCTTTCTGTTGCTTCATTATTGGTGTATATGAATGCAACCGATTTCTGTGCACTGATTTTATATCCTGTGACTCTGTTGAATTAATGGACCAGTTCTAGCAGTTTTTTGGTGGAACGTTTAGGGTTTCCATATAGAGTATCATGCCATCTGCGAAGAAAGTTTGACTTCCTCCCAGCCTATTTGGATGCCTTTTATTCCTTTGTGTTTTCTGATTGCTGAGGCTAAGACTTCCAATACCATGTTGAATAAAAGTGGCCAGAGTGGACATCCCTGTCTTGTTCCTGACCTTAGGGGGAAAGCTCTCATTTTTTCCCAATTGAGGATGATATTAGCATTGGGTCTTTCATATATGGCTTTTAGGATCTTGAGGTATGATCCTTCTATCCCTACTTTCTTGAGTTTTTTTTTTTTTAATCAAGAAAGGATGCTGTATTTTGTCAAATGCATTCTCTGCATCTATTGAGAGGATCATGTTCTTGTTCTTTCTTTTATTGATATGATGAATCACATTGATTGTTTTGCAGATATTGAACCAGCCCTGCATCTCAGGTATAAATCCCATTTGGTCCTGGTGAGTAATTCTTTTAATGTATTATTGGATCTGGTTGGTTAGTAACTTGTTGAGGATTTTTGCATCCCTGTTCATCAGGGAAATTGGTCTATAGTTCTGCTTTTTAGTGGGGTCTTTGTCTGGTTTTGGAATCAACATAATGCTGGCTTCATAGAAAGAATTTGGAAGTTTTCCTTCCATTTCTACTTTTTGCAGCAGCTTCAAAAGAATAGGTGTTAACTCTTCCTTAAATGTTTGGTAGAATTCCCCTGGAAAGCCATCTGGCCCTGGATTCTTGTTTTTTGGGAGATTTTTTATTACTATTTCGATTTCCTTACTGGTTATGAATCTGCTCAAATTTTCTATTTCTTCCTGGTTCCGTTTTGGTAGTTTATATGTTTGTAGGAATTTGTCCATTTCTTCCAGATCGCCCATTTTATTGGTGTATAATTGCTCATAACATTCTCTTATTATTGTTTGTACTTCTGCAGTGTTGGTTGTGATCTCTCCTCTTTCATTCTTGATTTTATTTATTTGGGTCCTTTCCATTTCTTTTTGATCAATGTGGCTAGTGGTTTATCAATTTGTTAATTCTTTCAAAAACCACGTTGTGGTTTCATTGATCTGTTCTACTTTTTTTTTTTGTTTGTTTTGTTTTGGTTTCAATAGCATTAATTTCTGCTCTAATCTTTAGTATTTCCTGTCTTCTGCTGGTTTTGGGTTTTTTTTTTTCTGTTCTTTTTCCAGCTCTTTGAGTTGTAAGGTTAGGTTGTATTTGAGACCTTTCTTCCTTCTCTAGGAAGGCCCGAATTGATATATACTTCCCTCTTATGACCACCTTTGCTGCATCCCAGAAGTTTTGGGTTGTGGTGTTATCATTTTCATTGGCTTCTATGTAGTTTTTAATTTCCTCTTTAATTTCTTGGTTAACTGATTCATTCTTTAGTAGGATGTTCTTTAGTCTCCAAGTATTTGTTATCTTTCCAAATTTTTTCTTGTGGTTGATTTCGAGTTTCATAGCGTTGTGGTCTGAAAATATGCACTGTGTGATCTCATTCTTTTTGTACTTGTTGAGCGCTGATTTGTGTCCCAGTATGTGATCTATTCTGCAGAATATTCCATATTCCCTTGAGAAGTATGTGTATTCTGTTGCTTTAGGATGAAATGTTCTGAATATATCTGTTAAATCCATCTGGTCCAGTGTGTCATTCAAAGCCATTGTTTCCTTGTTGATTTTCTGTTTATATGATCTGTTCATTGCTGTAAGTGGTCAGTATAATACCATACTATTATGATATTATAGTAGTTTCTTTACATTTGTGATTAATTGATTTATATATTTGAGTGCTTTCATATTTGGAGTATAAATGTTTACAATTGTTAGGGCTTCTTGGTGGATAGGCCCTTTAATTATGACATAATGTACTTCTTCATCTCTTGTTACATTCTTTATTTTAAAATCTAGATTGTCTGATATAAGTATGGCTATTCTGGCTTTCTTTTGGCGACCATTAGCATGATAGATGGTTCTGCATCCCTTTATTTTCAATATGAATGTGTCTTTAGATCTAAAATGGGTCTCTTTGTAAACAGTATATAGATGGACGTTGTTTTATTATCTGTTCTGTTCCCTATGTCATTTGGTTGGAGCATTTAGACCTTTGACGTTTAGCTTGAGTACTGAAAGATATTAATTTACTGCCATTATGTCCCCTATAGAGTTGGAGTTTCTGGTAGTATTTTCTGGTCCTTTCTAGTCTTTGTTGCTTTTGGTCTTTTTTTTTTTTTTGTCTTTTTTACCCTCAGAGAGTCCCCCTTAAAATTTCTTGCAGGGCTGGTTTAGTGGTCACGAACTCTTTTAGTTTTTGTTTGCCTGGGAAACTTTTTATCTCTCCTTCTTGTTTGAATGACATCCTTGCTTGATAAAGAATCTTGGATGCATATTTTTCTGATTCAGCACACTGAATATATCCTGCCAGTCCTTTCTGGCCTGCCAAGTTTCTGTGGATAGGGTCTGCTGCAAACTTGATCTATCTTCCCTTGTAGGTTAAGGACTTTTTTTTTTCCCTTGCTGCTTTCATGATTCTTTCCTTGCCTGAGTATTTTGTGAGTTTGACTATGATATGCCTTGTTGATGGTCGGTTTTTGTTGAATCTAATGGGTGTCCTCTGTGCTTCCTGGATTTTGATGTCTGTGTCTTTCCCCCAGGTTAGGAAAGTTTTCCACTGTGATTTTCTCACATAAATTTTCTACCCCCTTTTCTTTCCATCTTCTGGGACCCCTATGATTCTGATGTTATTCCTTTTTAATGAGTCGCTGAGTTCTCTAATTTTTATTTCATGCTCTTTTGCCTTAGTGTCCCTCTTTTTTCTGCTTCATTATTCTCCATAAGTTTGACCTCTGTATCACTGATTCTCTGCTCTGCCTCATCCATCCTTGCCGCTGTGGCATCCATTGGAGATTGGAGCTCAGTTATAGCATTTTTTATTTCATCCTGACTAGCTTTTATTTCTTTTATCTCCACAGAGAGGGATTATAATCTATTTTCGACCCCAGCTAGTATTCTTATTATCATGATTTTAAATTCTGGTTCAGACATCTTGCTTGTATCTGCATTGATTAAGTTTCTGGCTGTCATTTCTTCCTGTTCTTTCTTTTGGGGTGAATTGCTTCATTTCATCATTTTGAAGGACGAAAAGGAATTTGTAAAGTAAGAAAAAACCCTTAAAAGTAAAAAATTAAAAATAACACAAAGAAATCAAAGGATGCTAGATTCTAGGTGTGTTTTGGTCTGGTGTTGAAAGGAGCTTGATGGATACAGAAAAAAAGTGAAATATAAGAAAAGAAAAAAAGATAAAAGAAAAAAGGGGAAAAAAGGAAAAAAGGGAAAACATTTGAAAATTTGAAAAAATGAATAAAATAAAATAGAATAAAATGAAATGATGAAAGTAAAATAGAATTCAAAAAATTACAAAAAATTAAAAAAATATACTAGAAAAAAATTAAAGAAAAATGTTTTTAATAAAAATGGAAAATAAAAATAATTTTTTTCTCTTTCTGTATTCAAGAGAAAAGAAAAAGAAAAAAAATTAAATAAAAGGACCAGCCAACAGAATGAAGTATGTTTGAAATTACATCTAGTTTCCCATAGAAGTCAAGCTATGAAGCACTTTATATTTCATAAACTAAGCGGCGGAGAGACTTGTATGTGTCAAGAGTGCTGTTGGCCCAGTTGGGCCGGGTTTAGTATAACAGCTCCTTTCTCCACTAGATGGTGCTGCTTAGCTTACTGGGGTGAATTGCTGTGGCATGTCTAAGTGTGTATGCACATGCGTGGGAAGGGTGAAAATGGCATCACCCAGCTACCCAGTCTCTAGTATCAGAGTTCTATGCTCTCCACAACCAGCAACCAAGCACCCCCATTTGTCTCCAGCTTCCATCCACTGTCTGCTTCTACACTGTCTGTGACCAAGCCATCAGACTGCCAGGTAGCACCTCCCTCCTGAGTTTTATCTCAAATGGGGCTGTGTTTCCTGATCCCTCACTTATGAGAGACTGCAGCTTTGACCCACTCAGACCTTCTGAGGGAGCATCTCACTGAGCAATGACTGGGTGCTGGCCTGTCCCCAGGAATGTTTGGGAGACTGCGATGCTGCAGATGCCCAGAGACTGTGGCTGGGTGTCAGCCCGCCCCAGAAAAAGTTCATGCAATCTTATAGAAGCAGCATTTCAAGGTTTTTGGAAAATCACAACACACATCTGGTCCCAGGCTTTACCCTTAATGTCCTTATTCTAACACCAGCAAATGAGGTTGTTCTCTGTGGTGCTGGGACCTTTGCCTGTGGGATGGCCACACAGCCTCTACCGAATGACCTCCTAGCAGGGGAACCACCACTCCCCATGTGGCCCATGGACCCCTTGGACCTTGCTATCTGATCCTGGGGATTCATCCTTCCCACCAGAGCACCACCCGGTATAGGACTGCAGGGTTTCAGACTCTGCACTCCCCCTGTTTATAGAGTCCTAATGGAATTTATACCAACTCCTTTCTCCTTTATCCCTTTTTTGTTCAGTCCCTGTGGCTGTTTCCACTTTTTCACTTTCTCTCCAGTTGTTTTTGGGTAGGTGGGGGGGGGATGCTTTCCCATACTCTCCCCCTGTCTCTGTCCTCTCTCCACAAACAAAAACAGCTTTCCTCTGTGGCTTCTCTCTCCCCCAGCTCACCTCTCAACTCCACATACCTGCTGAGTTCTGTGGTTCAGGTTGTGTAGATTGTTGTGTTAATCCTCAAATCAGTTTCTAGGTGTGCAGGATGGTTTAGTGTTGATCTGGCTGCATTTCTGGGATGAGAGATGAAAAAAAAAAAACTTTCATGCTTTTCTGCCATCTTGGCCCCTCTCAGAAAATTTATTTTATATTGTGTATTAAGAGTAAATAATGACTTAATGTATCATATTCAATTATCCTTCCATAGAAAGAAATATTTTAAAATGTTTATGAGTGGACAATGTCTTTGAGATTTAAGTACCTACTTTGAGCATTTTAGGTACTGTAGGGACATTCTAAAGTAGGTGATATTTTAGGAGCTTTGTAGTTTTGTATTGCTGCACAATAAGTTTCACCCAAATTTATTTATTTTTATTTTTTTTTGTTTGTTTGTTTTGCATGATCACTTTATAGGTATCAGTGTGTGCTTTCTTTTTCTTTTTTTTATTTTTTAATATATGAAATTTACTGTCAAATTGGTTTCCATACAACACCCAGTGCTCATCCCAAAAGGTGCCCTCCTCAATACCCATCACCCACCCTGCCCTCCCTCCCACCCCCCATCAACCCTCAGTTTGTTCTCAGTTTTTAACAGTCTCTTATGCTTTGGCTCTCTCCCACTCTAACCTCTTTTTTTTTTCCTTCCACTCCCCCATGGGTTTCTGTTACGTTTCTCAGGATCCACATAAGAGTGAAACCATATGGTATCTGTCTTTCTCTGTATGGCTTATTTCACTTAGCATCACACTCTCCAGTTCCATCCACGTTGCTACAAAAGTCCATATTTCATTTTTTCTCATTGCCACGTAGTATTCCATTGTGTATATAAACCACAATTTCTTTATCCATTCATCAGTTGATGGACATTTAGGCTCTTTCCATAATTTGGCTATTGTTGAGAGTGCTGCTATAAACATTGGGGTACAAGTGCCCCTATGCATCAGTACTCCTGTATCCCTTGGGTAAATTCCTAGCAGTGCTATTGCTGGGTCATAGGGTAGGTCTATTTTTAATTTTCTGAGGAACCTCCACACTGCTTTCCAGAGAGAGAGAGGGAGACACAGAATGAGAAACAGGCTCCAGGCTCCGAGCCATCAGCCCAGAGCCTGACGCGGGGCTCGAACTCACAGACCGCGAGATCGTGACCTGGCTGAAGTCGGACGCTTAACCGACTGCGCCACCCAGGCGCCCCTCCCTTTTCTTTTTGAGAAGCCTGGCTAGAGGTTTGTCAATTTTGTTTATTTTTTCAAAAAACCAACTCTTGGTTTCGTTGATCTGCTCTACAGTTTTTTTAGATTTTATATTGTTTATTTCTGCTCTGATCTTTATTATTTGTCTTCTTCTGCTGGGTTTAGGCTGCCTTTGCTGTTCTGCTTCTATTTCCTTTAGGTGTGCTGTTAGATTTTGTATTTGGGATTTTTCCTGTTTCTTGAATTAGGCCTGGATTGCAATGTATTTTCCTCTCAGGACTGCCTTCGCTGCGTCCCAAAGCGTTTGGATTGTTGTATTTTCATTTTCGTTTGTTTCCATATATTTTTAAATTTCTTCTCTAATTGCCTGGTTGACCCACTCATTCGTTAGTAGGGTGTTCTTTAACCTCCATGCTTTTGGAGGTTTTCCAGACTTTTTCCTGTGGTTGATTTCAAGCTTCATAGCATTGTGGTCTGAAAGTATGCATGGTATAATTTCAATTCGTGTAAACTTATGAAGGGCTGTTTTGTGACCCAGTATATGATCTATCTTGGAGAATGTTCCATGTGCACTCGAGAAGAAAGTATATTCTGTTGCTTTGGGATGCAGAGTTCTAAATATATCTGTCAAGTCCATCTGATCCAATGTATCATTCAGGGCCCTTGTTTCTTTATTGACTGTGTGTCTAGATGATCTATCCATTTCTGTAAGTGGGGTGTTAAAGTCCCCTGCAATGACCACATTCTTATCAATAAGGTTGCTTATGTTTATGAGTAATTGTTTTATATATCTGGGGGCTCCGGTATTCGGCGCATAGACATTTATAATTGTTAGCTCTTCCTGATGGATAGACCCTGTAATTATTATATAATGCCCTTCTTCCTCTCTTGTTACAGCCTTTAATTTAAAGTCTAGTTTGTCTGATATAAGTATGGTTACTCCAGCTTTCTTTTGGCTTCCAGTAGCATGATAAATAGTTCTCCATCCCCTCACTCTCAATCTAAAGGTGTCCTCAGATCTAAAATGAGTCTCTTGTAGACAGCAAATAGATGGGTCTTGTTTTTTTATCCATTCTGATACCCTATGTCTTTTTTTGGTGTATTTAATCCATTTACATTCAGTGTTATTATAGAAAGATACGGGTTTAGAGTCATTGTGATGTCTGTATGTTTTATGCTTGTAGCGATGTCTCTGGTACTTTGTCTCACAGGATCCCCCTTAGGATCTCTTGTAGGGCTGGTTTAGTGGTGACGAATTCCTTCAGTTTTTGTTTGTTTGGGAAGACCTTTATCTCTCCTTCTATTCTAAATGACAGACTTGCTGGATAAAGGATTCTCGGCTGCATATTTTTCCTGTTTAGCACACTGAAGATATCGTGCCAAGCCTTTCTGGCCTGCCAAGTTTCAAAGGAGAGATCAGTCACGAGTCTTGTACATCTCCCTTTATATGTGAGGGCACGTTTATCCCTTGCTGCTTTCAGAATTTTCTCTTTATCCTTGTATTTTGCCAGTTTCACTATGATATGTCGTGCAGAAGATCGATTCAAGTTACGTCTGAAGGGAGTTCTCTGTGCCTCTTGGATTTCAATGCCTTTTTCCTTCCCCACTCAGGGAAGTTCTCAGCTATAATTTCTTCAAGTACCCCTTCAGCACCTTTCCCTCCCTCTTCCTCCTCTGGGATACCAATTATGCGTATATTATTTCTTTTTAGTGTATCACTTAGTTCTCTAATTTTCCCCTCATACTCCTGGATTTTTTTATCTCTCTTTCTCTCAGCTTCCTCTTTTTCCATAACTTTATCTTCTAGTTCACCTATTCTCTCCTCTGCCTCTTCAATCCGAGCTGTCGTCGTTTCCATTTTGTTTTGCATTTCGTTTAAAGCGCTTTTCAGCTCCTCGTGGCTGTTCCTTAGTCCCTTGATCTCTGTGGCAAGAGATTCTCTGCTGTCCTCTATACTGTTTTCAAGCCCAGCGATTAATTTTATGACTATTATTCTAAATTCACTTTCTGTTATATTATTTAAATCCTTTTTGATCAGTTCATTAGCTGTTGTTATTTCCTGGAGATTCTTCTGAGGGGAATTCTTCCTTTTGGTCATTTTGGATAGTCCCTGGAGTGGTGAGGACCTGCAGGGCACTTCCCCTGTGCTGTGGTGTATAACTGGAGTTGGTGGGCGGGGCCGCAGTCTGACCTGATGTCTGCCCCAGCCCACCGCTGGGGCCACAGTCAGACTGGTGTGTGCCTTCTCTTCCCCTCTCCTAAGGGCGGGATTCACTGTGGGGTGGCGTGTCCCGTCTGGGCTACTTGCACACTGCCAGGCTTGTGGTGCTGGGGATCTGGCCTATTAGCTGGGGTGGGTAGGCAAGGTGCACGGGGGCAGGAGGGGCAGGCTTAGCTCACTTCTCCTTAGGTGATCCACTTCAGGAGGGGCCCTGTGGCAGCGGGAGGGAGTCAGATCCGATGCCGGCGGTTTGGCTCCACAGAAGCACAGAGTTGGGTGTTTGCGCGGAGCGAGCAAGTTCCCTTGCAGAAACTGGTTCCCTTTGGGATTTTGGCTGGGGGATGGGCGAGGGAGATGGCGCTGGCGAGCGCCTTTGTTCCCCGCCAAGCTGAGCTCTGCCGTCCGGGGGCTCAGCAGCTCTCCCTCTCTTTGTCCTCCAGCCTTCCCGCTTTCTGAGCAGTGCTGTCAACATATGACCTCCCAGACGCTAAGTCACGCTTGCTGTTGGAACACAGTCCCTCAGGCCCCTCCGCTTTTGCCAGCCAGACTCGGGGCTCTGCGTGACCGGCGAGCCGCCCCTCCGCCCCGGCTCCCTCCCGCCAGTCCGTGGAGCGCGCACCGCCTCACCGCCCTTCCTACCCTCTTCCGTGGGCCTCTCGTCTGCGCTTGGCTCTGGAGACTCCGTTCTGCTAATCCTCTGGCAGTTTTCTGGGTTATTTAAGCAGGTGTAGGTGGAATCTAAGTGATCAGCAGGATGCGCGGTGAGCCCAGCGTCCTCCTACGCCGCCATCTTCCCTCGATCCTATCCAGTTTCACCCAAATTTAGCAGCTTAAAACGTTAAACACTTATTATCTCATAATATCCAAGGGGCAGAGTTCAAATGTGTTTTATTTTTTATTTATTTATTTATTTTTAATTTACATCCAAATTAGCATATAGTGCAACAATGATTTCCGGAGTAGATTCCTTAGTGTCCCTTACCCATTTAGCCCATTCCTCCTCCCACAACCCCTCCAGTAATCCTCTGTTTGTTATCCATATTTAAGAGTCTCTCATGTTTTGTCCGTTTCCCTGTTTTATATTATTTTTGCTTCCCTTCCCTAGTGTTCATCTTTTCTGTGTCTTTAAGTCCTCATATGAGTGAAGTCATATGATTTTTTACTTTCTCTGACTAATTTCACTTAGCATAATACCCTCCAGTTCCATCCACGTAGTTGCAAATGGCAAGATTTCATTCTTTTTGATTGTTGAATAATACTTCATTGTATGTATATATACCACATCTTCTTTATCCATTCATCCATCGATGGATATTTGGGCTTTTTCCATACTTTGGCTATTGTTGATAGTGCTGCTATAAACATTGGGGTTCATGTGTCCCTTTGAAACAGCACACCTGCAATCCCTTGGATAAATACCTAGTAGTGCAATTGCTACCTAGTAGTGCAATTGCTGGCTCATAGGGTAGTTCTATTTTTATTTTTTTGAGGAACATCCATATTGTTTTCCAGAGTGGCTGCACCAGCTTGCATTCCCACCAAGAATGCAAAAGAGATCCTCTTTCTCTGCATCCTCACCAATATCTGTTGTTGCCTGAGTTGTTAATGTTAGCCATTCTGACAGGTGTAAGGTAGTGTTGCATTGCAGTTTTGATTTGTATTTTGCTGGTGATGAGTTATGTTGAGCATTTTGTCTTGTGTCAGTTGGCCATCTGGATGTCTTCTTTGGAGAAATGTCTATTCATGTCTTTTACCCATTTGTTCACTGGATTATTTGTTTTTTGGGTGTTGAGTTTGATAAGTTCTTTATACATTTTGGATACTAAACTTTTATCTGATATGTCGTTTGCAAATATCTTCTCCCATTCTGTCAGTTGCCTTTTAGTTTTGCTGACTGTTTCCTTCACTGTGCAGAAGCTTCTTACTTTGTTGAGGTCCCAGTAGTTCATTTTTGCTTTTGTTTCCCTTGCCTCTGGAGACATGTTGAGTAAGAAGTTGCTGTGGCCAAGGTCAAAGAGGTTTTGCCTGCTTTCTCCTCGAGGATTTGGATGGCTTCCTGTCTTATATTTAGGTCTTTCATCCATTTTGAGTTTATTTTTGTGTATGGTGTAAGAAAGTGGTCCAGTTTCATTCTTCTGCATGTCACTGTCCAGTTTTCTCAGCACCACTTGCTGAAGAGACTGTCTTTATTCCACTGGATATTCTTCCCTGCTTTGTCAAAGATTAGTTGGCCATACGTTTGTGGGTCCATTTCTGGGTTCTCTATTCTGTTCCATTGATCGGAGTGTCTGTTCTTGTGCCAGTATCATGCTGTCTTGATGATTATAGCTTTGTTGTATAGCTTGAAGTCCAGGATTGTGATGCCTCCTGCTTTGGTTTTCTTTTTCAAGATTGCTTTGGCTATTCGGGGTCTTTTCTGGTTCCATACAAATTTTAGAATTATTTTTTCTATCTCTGTGAATAATGCTAGTGTTATTTTGATAGGGATTGCATTGAATATGTAGATTGCTTTGGGTAGTATTGACATTTTAACAATATTTGTTCTTCTTATCCAGGAACATGGAATCTTTTCCCATTTTTTTTGTGCCTTCTTCAATTTGTTTCATAAGCTTGCTATAGTTTTCAGTGTATAGATTTTTCACCTCTTTGGTTAGATTTATTCCTAGGTATTTTATCGTTTTTGGTGCAAATATGAATGCGATAGATTTCTTGATTTCTCTTTCTGTTGCTTCATTGTTGGTGTATAGGAATTCAACGGATTTCTGTGCATTGATTTTACACCCTGCAACTTTGCTGAATTCATGGATCAGATCTAGCAGGTTTTTTTTCATGGAATCTTTTGGGTTTTCCATATAGAGTATCATGTCATCTGCGAAGAGTGAAAGTTTGACCTCCTCCCGGCCAATTTGGATGTCTTTTATTTCTTTGTGTTGTCTGATTGCTGAGGCTGAGACTTCCAATTCTATGTTGAATAACAGTCAAATGTGGTTTTTAGTTGGATTATTCTGGCTTTGGATCCTTTATGAGGTTTTAGTCAATCTGTAATCCAGGGCTGTGGTCGCCTGAAAACTTGACAGAAGCTAAAGGGCATACTTCTAAGCTCAGTCATGTGGCTATTAGCAGAAGTTTTCAATTCCTCCCCATGCGGGCCTTTCCATAGTGCTGCTTACAACATGGCAGCTGGTGAGAGAGAGAGAGAGAGAGAGAGAGAGGTATAAAGGAGAGAGAGAGAGAGAGGTTCTGGTAAAGTGGAATAGAGGATGGCTAATGTGATGTGGTTTGAGAATCAGGGAGGGAGAAATTCAATACCTAGGGTGCTTGCTTAGAGAGGACTCACCTTAGGAGGCAGCATGAGAGAACTGAGGAAGGCAAGCAGTGGGTGCTGGAAGGTGACAAATGGGAAGAGAGTTGTGAGTACAGAAAGGTTAGGTGACAGCCAAAGACACCCCAATTAATTCTACAGTTTTTTCTGAGAATCTGATGAGTGTGTGTTGTATGTTTCCTTGAAGAAAAAAGCCCTTTAGTCTTTCTTGGTGTAGAGTGTATTGCAAAAGTGCCACATTTAGACAATGATATTGGTAAAACCTTTTCCCTTCAACTTCAAAGCATGCATGTTTCACACAGTTATATGCTGGGTGCTTCTTTCTTGTGATTTCCAACATGGGAATTTCTCAAAATGCCCAGCCATCTTACCTTCAATAGGAGCATTTGGTATGTACCCCCTAAAAGTATCTTCACTTGGATCAAATGGTGTGGTGGGATGGAAATTATTCTGTAATAAGGAGGGATTTTCACATCATTCTTGCAGTTATTTCTGGATTCCTTTAGACTTTTTAGTGCAACCTTGGCTTTCACTGTCAGATGCATCAGGTGCTAAGGAAATCCCCATCTCCATTCCAGCACAGTAAAGCAGACGCTATGAGCTATGAGCACAAATACCATGGACACTCACATTCTAGGGTCAGAGACTAAATGTGATATGAAAAAAAATCCATGCTGAATGTAGAGTTTTCATGTAGATCACAATTTGCCTTTCACTTTCCAATCTACTCTGTGCTACTGCTTTAAAACGATTTCTGACAGGAGGCCAGTCTAGAAAAACAATACCAAGTGCATAAACAAACCCCAAATCCCTCATTAAGCTATTAGCACTAATAGAGCTCATTATTTTTCACTTCCAATTATTGACTTTTTAAATTAGAGAACATGCTCAAAGCTGAACTGCACCCAGTACTTTCTGCAGAACTTCAAGCCAATTTTGCTATATTAAAATTTTACTTTGCAACAGAAAGCTTGGAAAAACCAAAGTGGCTTGGAAGGAATTTTCACTCTTTCTATTGTGTTCTTTTTCAGATTCAAATAAGAAACATTCACATCTATGTGACAAGATTTGCTTGCTGTATTAATAGCTAAAAAGTTATCAGAGCTCAAAATTACCTCTTCTTAATCTAGAGATCTCAAATTACATTTTACTCCTTTGCCACCTTAAAATTGGATAGCAATGCGCAGTGCAAGATGTTTAAAGAATAGTGACAAATCAGTGTGATGTATTTTTAACTAGCAACACAGGTGATTCTGATGCACTCTAAGTTTGAGAATCCCTGATTATGGCAGATGTTTTCAAAATCTTGGAAAAGTCACTTCAGTGAATTTAATTTGTGGAAGAATGAAAATAGTGAACATAGAAGGAATTAATTGAATTTACTAAGTGGAAAGATATATATTTAAACCTTAAAGCATCTGTGAAAAATGTTTTATCTGTACATTACATGAATCACAGGACCCTGAAGAGGTTAATAAGCTCAGATTCCTGATTCCAGCAGGTGAATATTTAAATAATCAAAGGGGGGCACCTGGGTGGCTCATTCAGTTAAGTGACTGAGTTCTGATTTCGGATTAGGCCATGATCTCAGGAGATTGAGTCCCACATTGGGCTCAGAATGGATTCTGCTTGTGATTCTCTCTCTCCCTCTCTCTCTCTGGCCCTCTCCCACTCACACACACTCTCTCAAAATAAATAAACTTAAAAAAATAAATAAACCATCAAAGGGCAGATGATAATGATGATACTATCAATAATAACAGCAACAGTAAATGACAGCAATAGATAACACACGGCCTCTATTTTCATGGGACTTACAGCAAAGCAAAGAATGTGGACGTTAAGTGAATTGTATGTAGGATGAGAGTTATTAAAGGAAAGTAAAGGGTGCTATGGTAAGTCCAGAAAGGGATCCTAATCTTATTTGAGGGGTAATGGGGGAAGGCCTGCCTGAGTAGCATGAACCCTAAAAGCTAAGAGAGGATAACCAAGGGAAATGGGAGAAAAGTGTTGCAGGCAGAGGAAATGGCATGTTTAAAGGTAAACAATAGAAGTTAAAAGTGTAGTATGACTAAGGTAGGCCAAGGCAAAAAGTAGATAGAGAAGGGTATGTTAATATGTTCCCTGAGAGTAATAACTATCTTTCAACTCATTGTGTATCTCTCTCCTTGGAATACTCTTCCACCGGAACTTGACTGCCTCCTTTTCACCATTCAGAACCCACCTCCAATATCACCTCCACATCAAAGCCTTTCTTGACCACCTTGGCCATGTCTTTCTATCACTTTTCACTCTATCATGTTGTTTACTATACTCATCCGTAACTGAAACTATCATTTTATGTTACCTTATTTATTGCCTGTCTTCCTCACTGGAACATAAGCCCATTGAAGGTACAGACCTTGTCTATGCCATTCACCACTGCATCTCCACTGCCTAGAATAACACTTGGCAGAGAAGAAGTATAATTGATATTTTGCAATTGATATTCAATTAGTGGCTGACCACTTCTACTCATATTTAGCCAAACATGGATGCTCAAACTAATGTCCCATGACTTTGTATAGCTCCTCACAGCTTCAGATAGGGCCAAAAAACAAATGTAAAGAAAAAAAATACCACCTACTATCAAATGATTTTGTGATTAAAATTGACTAGGTAGTTTTCAATACATAGAATTATATAGCAAAATAGAGACACATGACAAAATTTAAAAGATCAGAGTAGTATTTTTATTACAATAGTAATAGTATTTAAGTTGTCCTTTGTATGTAAGATTTAGATTCATCGTGGACCTTCATCAACGATAGTGGTGAATTCTCTTCTTACTGTTTTTTAAGCTATTATCCTTGGTGTAAGTTCAATCTCCCTTAGGGCACGTGCCAAATACTGCAATATAAAACTTCTTAATTATATCCAGTGACATTTCACCTGCTATATCCCCATATTTTTTCAGAGGTCAATTCATAGGGAGATTGTTATAATTTGTCATAAGTTTCTCTGCACAGAAGTGTGTTGGTTGCTACCTAGAATCTGAATCTCTTCTAAGTGATGATGTCAGCAAGGATTTACTAAGCATCAATCATAAATCCCACTTTGTTCCTGGTACTAGGGAAAGAAAGAGGAGTTCGCTTTTCATATCGCAGTGAGTTAATGAGCCACAAGTAAAGTAAACCAACGTGTTTTAAACTTGGTGATCTACGCTGTGTATTATAGGCTTGGACACTGCTAAAGGAGATAGCTAAGGCTTCACATCTGCGAGTTTTCTAAATTTTAATGCTCTTTTCAGATGGTCTCGTCCTTCCTATGGTCTGACATGCCATCATTCCTTCACTAGTGGCTTTTATTTTGGATAACTGATAACACCTGGACATTTTCAGAAAGACCAGGAAAAGAACTTTGCTCAGTCACCTACTCTCAGCTTTTTCTCCTCATTTATCTGAGGGGCATCTGAGCATGTTCTTTGGTCCTTTTTTACCTTGTGTGATCTTGGAATGTTTTCCTGTTATCTTTTATGTCTTATATTATTTGTTTTTACTCTTCCTTAGAGATCTAATTTGGTTTTCCCTTTTTTGTGGCTTTCCTTTTTCCCTATCAGGTAACTATATTACATTAGTTTTTAACCAACTTGGCATCTGGTAACGTTGTAAAACACCCCTGAAATGTGATATTAGAGTGAAATTACTTTTCTGTGAATCTTTTATGTTCCATTAAAACTAATTTATTTTTAATGTTTATTTATTTTTGAGAGAGAGAGAGAGAGAGAGAGAGAGAGGAAGAGCAGAGAGAGAGAGAGAGGGAGACACAGAATCTGAAGCTGTCAGCTTCAGAGCTCGATTCGAGGCTCAAACCCGTGAACTGTGAGACCATGACCTGAGCCACAATCAGGCACTTAACCAACTGAGTCACCCAGGTGCCTCAAAACTAATTTCTAAATAACTTCTCCCATAGCCACCTAAGAGATAGGTTGGTACATGAAAATATACTTTCTGTTTTCCTTATGAGCATTTTATCCAGAGCCAGTGTTTTAAGAGGGCAGATGAATGGGGCAAGCTTATATAGTCCTGTCTTAGCACAGGTTGCCATAACAAGTACCAAAGACTGTGTGGCTTAAACAACAGACATTCATTTCTCACAGTCCTGGAGGCTGTAAGTCCAAGACTAGGGTGCCGGCGTAGTCAGATTTTGGTAAGGGCACTCTTCCTAGCTTGCAGAAGACCACCTCCTCACTTTTTCCTCCTATGATATAGTTGTTAAGAATAAAGACTGGAACAAAATTACCTTGGTTTGTCTCCCAGATAGCACTTTCTAGCTGCAAATCTTTCACTATCTATGTACCTGGGTTTTTTCGTGTGTAAAATGAATATAATAATAGCACTTACCTCATTAGTTGTGCATATTACATGAGTTAAACATATGAATATTAGAACAGTGTCTGGCACATAGTAGTTGCTCAATAATTGTCATTATTAATATAACCACTGTAATTGTTAATGTAGTCTCTGTTCTAACTTTGCACTCATTCTGGTCTGTTCTTGCCTCAGAAGGTGCAAATATGAGGTCACCCATCTTCTCCCACCCCTAAAACATTAACTGAGAACCTGAGATTTAAATGGAATTTTTTCATTCATCTCTTGGAGGGGGACCTGTGTGAGTCTGGCAGGGGTTCTGGTCAAGTATGCAAGGGCCTTAAAGGAGTTTCAGAGTCTGGAGTTGGACTCAATGTGGAGTGTTAGTTATTACCTATTGCTGTGGTGTGAACGTTTGTGTTCCCTGCCAAATTCATGTGTTGAAACCTTAATGACCATTGTGATGGTATTAGGAGGTGTGGCCTTGGGAGGTGATTAGGTCATGAGGGCAGAACCCTCACAATTGGGAATAGTGCCCTTATAAAAGAGGACTGAGAGAGCTAGCTCATCCCTTCTGGCATATGAGGACACAACAAGAAGTCTGTGACCCAGAAGAGAGCCCTCACTAGCTATTCTGGCACCCTGTTCCCGGGTTTCCAGCATCCAGAACTATGAGTAATAAATTTATCTTGTTTATGAGCCACCCAGTGTGAGGTATTTTGTTATAGCAGCCCATATGGACTAAAACACCGAGGGAGGTGAGAAGTAGGAATAGCCAGAGATAAAGATCTTAAATAAAAGCATCGGAAGTACAGTTCTTTCTGTCTTCTGAGGGGCAAGGGAAAGCACATAAACAAAAAAGGAAGTCAAAAGGATTAGCAGCTGGTTGACATTGCAAAACAGCTAAGAGCAATAGTCCAACATGGGACATGAAGCCAGAAGTGATTCCAGAATCATTTCTGTGAGTGGGGCTGAATAGCTTAATCTAGTTTTAACTGATACTGGCTTCCTGAGTGAGTCTTGTTCAAAGGCCTAGGATCAAGGTGAACAGAAGTGGATGCTGAGTTCCTTCAAGGATGGAGCCAGTTGCAACAGTGACCATTCTTATTTATATTCTGATATTACTTATTGTCAAAAATTAAAAGCATTAAATCCAAACCCAAGGCATTGGTCATTTGAAGATAGCCTTTCCTATTAAATTGCGAATTATAAATTTCTTGCGATCTGCTTAAATCAAAATACATGTGACTTGAGACCATTATTTTCTAGGGAAAGATACCTATGTTACCAGTTTCAAATGAATGTCTCATTCAGCTTGTTGGGAAGTAACCCTTCCTTTTAAAGACTTAAAAGTCAAAACATAGAGATCCCCTTCTCCTCTTCAATTTTAAAAAAGTAGTAACTCTTGCATTAGAACCTATCTCTTAACTAGAAGTACGAGCTTACTTCTGCTTAAGAAAATTTGATATGTTAAAAAATGCTTTGTAAAATAAAGCAGTTAAAAGGAGAGGGGGAGGGCAAACCAAATAGAAGACAACTCCAAAAGGAAATTTAGTATATTGACAACACTAATAAACTGCTTCTACCAGGGAAAGACCAGAGGGAAAGGAATGGGTTTTCAAAGAGGCTGCTCTTCAAACTTTGAACTTCCATTGTTGTACTTCCCAGAAATCCATCTTTTTCAACAGTGCTCCTCAGCCTGGCCCATGATGAGTAAGTCAGTCAATGACACTATTTCTTTACTGCAGCATGTAGTGGTTTTAAAGTACACTCTACATACAAGTTGATTAGTTACAGGACATGGATCTCATCACTTAATTCTCATGACACTGGAACTCACTAGTAAGCAGAATTAAGTTGACTGACTCACCCCTACAACTCTCCCAGTCCTCCAAAATTTCTCCTTCACTTTTATCCTGGGCCAAGTTTACAGCTGTAAAGCACAGAGTTGGGTGTTTGCGCGGAGCGAGCAAGTTCCCTGGCAGGAACTGGTTCTCTTTGGGATTTTGGCTGGGGGATGGGCGAGGGAGATGGCGCTGGTGAGCGCCTTTGTTCCCTGCCAAGCTGAGCTCTGTCGTCCGGGGGCTCAGCAACTCTCCCTCCCTTTGTCCTCCAGCCTTCCCGCTTTCCGAGTAGAGCTGTTAACTTATGACCTCCCAGACGCTAAGTTGCGCTTGCTGCCAGACCACACTCCGTCCGGCCCCTCCGCTTTTGCCAGCCAGACTCAGGGGCTCTGCTTGGCTGGCAGGCTGCCCCTCCGCCCCGGCTCCCTCCCGCCAGTCCGTGGAGCGCGCACCGCCTCGCCGCCCTCCTACCCTCTTCCGTGGGCCTCTCGTCAGCGCTTGGCTCTGGAGACTCCGTTCTGCTAATCCTCTGGCGGTTTTCTGGGTTATTTAAGCAGGTGTAGGTGGAATCTAAGTGATCAGCAGGATGCGCGGTGAGGCCAGTGTCCTCCTATGCCGCCAACTTCCAACCTCATTGGGCTCCTCCTTTCTTTACTCAGCAGATGTGCCATCTCTGTGTTATATCAAAGTTTCATTCATGGGTGGGTATGTTTCCTCTATCCAGCTGATTATTTGATCTATCTCTGCTCCAATACTATACTGCCTTAATTATTACAGCTTTATAATACAGTAAAACTTTGGAATGCAAGTAACATCTTCTGCAAGTGTTCCACAAGATGAGCAATCATTGCTAGTAAATTTTAACTTGATAAATGAGTGATGTCTTATAATACAAGTAGTATGTGACATTGAACATCACATGATCACAACTGAGCCAATGGTTGTTGAAATTTGCTTTGATATATCAGTGCTTTGGATTACAAGCATGTTTCTGGAATGAATTATGGTCACAAACCAAGGTTTTACTGTAATTCTTAATATCTGGTAGGGCAAATGCCCTATACCTGTTCTTCATCATCACTTATGTTCTGACTTATCATTGAACCTTTTGTCTTCAATACAAATGTTATAATAATCAAGTCATGTGAAAACAGAATATAAGTTCAAATTTCATTGAATTTATTTCTAGAGAAATTTGGAGAAACCCAGTATCTGTAAGATATTAAATATTCTTTTCAATAAGCATTTTTAAGATCTTTAAAAACATATATTAATAACACTATAATTTTCCCTATAGATGTCTTGTGCATCTTATATTAGGTTTATTCCCAGATACCTGACATTTCTGATACTATTGTAAATTGTGTCTTCTCTATAAGTATACTTTTAACTATTTGGTGTTAGTGAATAGAAATGCAAAATACTCATATATTAACCTATCTTAAGCCACTTTGGTAAACGCTTCTGATATTTCTAATGATGTGAATGTATTTTTAAAAAATTACTTTCCAGGTTTATTTACTTATTTTGAGAGAGAGAGCGCGCGCACAAGTGGGGCAGGGCAGAGAGAGAGGGAGAGTGAGAATCCCAAGCAGAATCTGTATTGTCAGTGCAGAGACTTAGGTGGGTCTTGATCTCATGAACTGTGAGATCATGACATAAGCTGAAATCAAGAGCTGGATGCTTAACCAACTGAGCTACCCAGGCACCTAATGTGAATGTATATTATTTGCATTTTCTAGAGAAATTATCACATCATCTACAAATAGTCGCAATTTTTTTTTCCTTTCCAATCCTTGTATACATTATTGTCTTACTTCACTGGATAGGACTTCCAGTACAATACTGAATAAAAGTGGCAATAATGGGTTTCTTTGTCTTGTTCCTGATTTTAGTGAGACTGCTTCCAATATGTGCTCATTTAAAGTAATGCTAACTTTAGGATTAATTTACAGATGCTTTTTTTCTTAATTTTTTTTAACGTTTATTTATTTTTGAGACAGAGAGAGACAGAGCATGAACGGGGGAGGGGCAGAGAGAGAGGGAGATACAGAATATGAAACAGGCTCCAGGCTCTGAGAAGTCAGCACAGAGCCCGACGCGGGTCTTGAACTCACGGACTGCGAGATCATGACCTGAGCCGAAGTCGGACGCTCAACCGACTGAGCCACCCAGGCGCCCCCAGATGCTTTTCATCAGGTTAAGAAATCTCTTCAATTTCTTTTATTTATTTATTTATTTATTCATTCATTCATTCAGTTATTTTTGAGAGAGCATGTGTGCATGAGTGAGCAAAGAGCAGAGAAGGAGTGAGAATCACAAGGCGCAGAGAGAGAGGAAGAGAGAGTGTGGAGCCAGGAGCAGGGCGCAAGCTCACCTGATGTGGGATTTGAACTCATGAGCCGTGCGATCATGACCTGAGCCAAAGTTGGATGCTTAACTGATGGAGTCACCAAGATGCCCAAGAAATCTCTTCTATTTCTAATTTAAGAAGAGTTTTCTTTTTGTCATAAATAGGTTTCAAATTTGATGAAAAGTCTTTTCATATGTACTGAAATGATCATGTGATTTTCCATAAAAAGTTGTTAATATATTAAAGTATATTTATAGATTTTCTTGCATAGCTGGGATAAAGTCCATCTGGTTATAATAAATTGTATTTTTATATGCTGTTGCATTTGATTTGCTAATATTTTGTTAGGATTTTTCATCTGTATTCATAAGTTAATGTAATCCATAATCTTCATTTCTCATAATTCTTTGTGTTCTGATGTCAGGGTATACTTGTCTTGCAGAATAGGTTAGGTGATAATCCCTCATTCTATTATATTAAAGTGATTGTATAAAATTGGAGCTATCTCTTCCTTGAAAGTTTGGTAGAGCTTGTCTATAAAACAGTCTTCATCTAGTGTTTCCTTTGAAGCAAGATTTTAATCACTATATCTTTAAAATAGTTTTAAGGTGATTTAAGACTTTTAAATTCCTTTTTGAGTTCTGGTAAGTTATGTTTTTTGACAGATTTGTCCATTTCTCCAAAGTTCTCAAAAGTGTTGGCCTTCAGTTTTGATGACACTGCTTTATTATCTTTCAAAATACTATTATTTGGAGATCCAACATGGCAGAGAAGTAGGGGGACCCAAAATTCCCTCATCCCTCAAACACAGCAATGTTGAGGCTAAAGGACTTTGAATTCCAAGAGTACAGGCTGTAAAGTGACAGAGACATCTCCAGGGGCCCATGGGGACAACCTGGCAGGCCATAGGTGTGTGATTCTGAACTGGGAGAGATAAAACGGTCAGTGTAGGCACAGATGGGAGGGATCCCCTTCTGTGGAGAGAAAAAAGGAAGAGGAAGAGAGATTGTGGAAGTGTGTATCTGGACAAGAGAAAAACAACAGACCAGGACAGAGAATGATCCAATCTCTAACTGCGGGGCTTTCTCCGGACTGGGGCCGGCTGCCCTGTTCACACACCTGGGGAGGAGGGGAGCCAGCCCTGGGCTAGGTAACTAGTCTAGAGGTGCAGTCTGCAATACGAGAAAGCAATTACCTCCCTGGAGTGCTGTGGGAAGAAGGTATATAAACGTTCAAAGGACAAAGACTGCCTGTGCCCACCAGCCAGAGGCGATATATTGGCGACATGGAGCAGCACTTCCCTGGAACCAAGTGCATGGAGCAGGACACTAAAAGATATCAGGGTTTAAAGCCCAGCCAAGTGCCAGGGAAGCGTGGGAGTCAGCAGAGTAGGACAAACTGCCTCGTTTGCGCCCACAGCACTGTGAAGATGGCCTGAACAGAGTGGTTTGTGACACGTGGTCCATGGAGGAGTGACTGAGGTGTCACCATTTTTCTTCCCATCACCAACAAGGTGGGGCTTCAGGGAATGGACAGTGGGCCCACAGTGGAGGCAGGACCCGCCTACACCAAACCACACCCCTCCACGCCAGGTAACTGCATATCTACTAGAGCAGGATTGACGCTGACCAACCAGGCAGCCCCTCCTCCAGACCAGCACTGCCACCAGTTCCAAGGCACACAGTAATTTTGCATTTTCTGATTTAGTTCTTGGACAAAATATATTATATATATATATATATATATATATATATATATATTTCCTTCCTCTTCTCCCTCTTATTTATTCCCTTCTCTAGTCTCATTATTCTGGTTTTTGGTTTGTTTAAGAAGACATATTTAATCTATTCTCTTTATACCTGTTCTATATCCCTTTCTTTATCTCTCTCTCTCTCTCTCTCTCTCTCTGGGTTAAGCTGTATAGTTTTTCTGCCTGGTCAATTTTCTTTTCTTTTATTTTTCCCTGCCCCTGTCACTTTTTTCTTTGTATGGGATAAGGCCCTTTCTTTCAACACTGCCCTCACTCTGGTGTTTTGTTGGTGCTGGTGTTTTTGTTTGTTTTCCTTTCCAGGGCTTTGTAAAGGAACAAGTCAAAGCACACCTGGTGGAGAGTCCAAAACATCACTACAAGTAGGGAGATAAAGCAACCATAGTCACAACAACAGAGAGAAAGTAACACACTCCAAAAAACACCTCCTGAAGGGCCAGGCCCTGGACAGTGTATGACCCCTCTTTACTATAGTAGTGCTCACAGGTGTAGGGCACATAACAAGCTTTTAAAACTCATAAGGGACAGAAAACTAGCCAAAATGATGAAATGAAAGAATTCTCCTCAAAAGAAATTCCAGGAAGAAATGACAGCTAAAGAATTGATTAAAACAGATATAAACAATATAACTGAACAAGAATTTAGATTAATAGTCATAAGATTAATTGCTGGGCTTGAAAAAGGCATAGAAGAAAGCAGAGAACCTATTGCTGCAGAGATCAAGGAACTAAAAGTCATGATAAATTTAAAAATTCTGTAAAGAGGTGCAAAATAAACTAGAGGTGGTGACAGCAAGGATTGAAGAGGCAGAGGGGAGAACAGATGAATTAGAAGATAAAATTATGGAAAAAGAGGAAGCCGAGAAAAAGATAAAAAAAAATTCTAGATCATGAGGGGAAAATTAGATATCTAAGTGACTCAGTGAAATGTAAGACTATCCATATCATAGGAGTTCCAAAAGAAGAAGAGAGAGACAAAGGGGAAGAAGGTGAACTTCAACATATCATAGCTGAGAACTTCCCCAATGTGGGGAAGGAAACAGACATTGAAATCCAGGAGGCACAGAGGACTCCTTTCAATCATAACAAGAATAAGTCTTCTGTACAACATATCATAGTGAAACTAGCAAAATACAAAGATAGAGAATTCTGAAAGCAGCTAGTGACAAACGGGCCTTAAACTACAAGGGTAGACACATAAGGGTGGTAGCAGACCCATCTACTGAAACTTGGCAGGCCAGAAGGGAATGACAGGAAATATTCAATATTCAAATATTCAAAGTGCTGAATAGGAAAAATATCCAGCCAAGAATCCTTTCAGCAAGGCTGTCATTCAGAATAGAAGGAGAGATAAAGGTTTTCCCAGACAAACAAAAACTGAAGGAGTTCATCATCACTAAGCCAGCCCTCCAAGAGATCTTAAGGGGGACCCTGTGAGTGGAATGCTGCAAAGAGACCACAAAGGACTGGAGACATCACTACAATCGTGAAATCTACAGATAACACAATGACTCAAAGTCCATATCTTTCAATAATAACACTGAATGTAAATGGACTAAATGTTCCATTCAAAAGACATAGGGTATCATACTGGATAAAAAAAAAATACCCATCTATTTTCTGTCTACAAGAGACTATTAGACCATTTTAGAACTGAGGACACCTTCAGATTGAAAGTGAGGGGATGGAAAACCATCTATCATGCTACTGGAAGTCAAAAGAAAGCTGGAGTAGCCATACTTATATCAGACAAACTAGACTTTAAACTAAAGGCTATAACAAGAGATTAAGAAGGGCATTACATCATAATTATGGGGTCTATCCATCAAGTAAAGCTAACAATTATAAATGTTTATGCACTGAATTCAGAAGCACCCAAATATATAAAACAATTAATCACAAACATAAGCAATCTTATTGTAAGAATGTGGTAATTGCAGGGGACTTTAATACACCACTGACAACAATAGACAGATCACCTAGACAGAAAATCAATAAAGAAACAATGGCTCTGAATGATACACTGGACCAGATGGACTTGACAGATATATTCAGAATTTTTCATCCTAAAGCAGCAGAATACATTCTTCTCAAGTGCACATGGAACATTCTCCAAGATGGATCACATACTCGGTCACAAAAAAGCTCTCAATAAACACAGAAAACTGGGATCATACCATGCACATTTTCAGATCACAATGCTATGAAACATGAAATCAACCACAGGAAAAAAGTTTGGAAAAACTCAAATGCATGGAGGTTAAAGAACACCTACTAAAGAATGAATGGGTCAACCAGGCAATTAGAGAAAAGATTTAAAAAAATATGGACAAAAATGAAAATTAAAACGCAACAGTCCAAACCCTTTGGGATGCAGCAAAGGCAGTCATAAGAGGGAAATATGTTACACTCCAGGCCTATCTCAAGAAAAAAGAAAAATCCCACATACAAAATCTAACAGCACACCTAAAGGAACTAGAAACAGAACAGCCAAGAACCACAAGGTCAGCAGAAGAAGAGAAATGATAAATAGCAGGGCAGAAATAAACCATATAGAATCCAAAATAACAGTAGGAAAGATCAATGAATCAAAGAGCTGTTTCTTTTGAAAAAATAAAATTGATAACCCCCTAGCCATACTTCTCAAAAAGAAAAGAGACAGGACCCAAATAGATAAAACAATGAATGAAAATGGACTTATCACAACCCTCAGAAATCCTAGAAATGTCCAGAAATGGATAAATTCCTAGACACCCACACACTACCAAAACTCAAACAGGAAGAAATAGAAAATTGAACAGACCCATGACTAGTGAAGAAATTGAATCAGTTATCAAAAATCTCCCAACAAATAAGAGTCCTGGGTCAGATGGCTTCCCTGGGTAATTCTACCAGACATTTAAAGCAGAATTAATACCTATCCTTCTCAAGCTGTTCCAAAAAATGGGAACAGAAGGAAAGCTTCCAGATTCATTCTATGAAGCCAGCATTACCTTGATTGCCAAACCAGACAGAGACCCTGCAAAAAAGGAAAATTACAGGCCAATATCCCTGAAGAACATGGATGCAAAAATTCTCAACAAGATACTAGCAAATCAAATTCAGCAGCATATAAGAAGAATTATTCACCATGATCTTATAGGATTAATTCCTGGGCTGCAAGGCTGGTTCAGTATTCATAAATCAATGTGCTACATTACATTAATAGAAGAAAGGATAAAAACCATATGATCCTGTCAATAGATGCAGAAAAAGCATTTGACAAAATACAACATCCTTTCTTAATAAAAACCCTCAAGAAAGTGGGAATAGAATGGGAACATGCCTAAACATCATAAAAGCCATATACAAAAAGCCCAAAGCTAATATCATCCTCAATGAGGAAAAACTGAGAGCTTTCCCCCTGAGATCAGGAACACCACAGGGATGTCCACTCTCAGCACTGTTGTTTCACATACTTTGGAAGGCCTAGTATCAGCAATCAGACAAAAAAATGAAATCAAAGGCATCCAAATTGGCAAGAAGTCAAGCTTTCACTTTTCACAGACGACATGATACTGTACATGGAAAACCCAATAGATTCCACCAAAAGTCTGCTAGAACTGATACATGAATTCACCAAAGTTTCAGGGTACAAAATCAATGTACAGAAATAGGTTGCATTTTTATACATCAATAATGAAGCAACAGAAAGAGAAATCAAGAAATTGATCCCATTTACAATTGCACCATGAATCATAAAATACCTAGGAATAAACCTAACCAAAGATGTTAAAGATCTGTATCCTGAAAACTATAGAAAACTTAAGAAGGAAATTTAAGAAGACACAAAGAAATGGAAAAACATTCCATGTTCATGGATTGGAAGAATAAATATCATTAAAATGTCAATACTACCCAAAGCAATCTACACATTCACTGCAACCCCAATCAAAATTGCACCGCCATTCTTCTCAAAGCTAGAACAAACAATCCTAAAATTTGTATGGAACCACAAAAGTCCCTGAATAGCCAAAGTAATGTTGAAAAAGAAAACCAGTGTGGGAGGCATCCCAATCCCAGACTTTAGTCTCTACTACAAAGCTGTAATCATCAAGACAGTATGGCATTGGCACAAAAACAGACACATAGACCAATGGAATAGAATAGAGAACCCAGAAATGGACCCGCAAATTTATGACCAGCTAATCTTTGACAAAGCAGGAAAGAGTATCCAATGGAAAAAAGACAGTCTCTTTAGCAAATGTTGCTGGGAGAAGTGGATAGCGACATGCAAAAAAAATGAAACTAGACCACTTTCTTACACCATTCACAAAAATAAACTCAAAATGGATGAAAGACCTCAATGTGAGATAGGAAACCATAAATACCGCTAGAGAAGAAAGCAGGCAACAACCTCTTTGACCTTAGCTGCAGCAATTTCTTGCTCAACACACCTCCGAAAGCAAGGGAATTAGAAGCAAAAATGAACCTTTGGGAGCTCATCAAGATAAAATCTTCTGCACTGCAAAGGAAACAATCAACAAAACTAAAAGGCAACCTCTGGAATGGGAAAAGATATTTGCAACTGACCTATCAGATAAAGAGTTAGTATCCAAAATCTATAAAGAACTTACCAAACAAAATCAAATTGCAAATCAGTTGCATTCTTATACACTAATAATGAAGCAACAGAAAGACAAATAAAGAAACTGATCCCATTCACAATTGCACCAAGCAGCATAAAATACCTAGGAATAAACCTAACCAAAGATGTAAAAGATCTGTATGCTGAAAACTATAGAAAGCTTATGAAGGAAATTGAAGGAGATACAAAGATATGGAAAAACATTCCGTGCTCATGGATTGGAAGAATAAATATTGTTAAAATGTCAATACTCCCCAAAGCTATCTACACATTCAATGCAATCCCAATCAAAATTGCACCAGCATTCTTCTCAAAGCTAGAACAATCAATCCTAAAATTTGTATGGAACCACAAAAGGCCCTGAATAGCCAAAGTAATTTTGAAGAAGAAGACCAAAGCAGGAGGCATCACAATCCCAGCCTTTAGCCTCTACTACAAAGCTATAATCATCAAGACAGCATGGTACTGGCACAAAAACAGACACTAGAACTAGTTCTGAACTAGAACTAGCTCTGAAACCCAAGAACTAGACCCACAAACGTATGGCCAACTAATCTTTGACAAAGTAGGAAAGAATATCCCATGGTGAAAAAGACAGTCTCTTTAACAATTGGTGCTGGGAGAACTGGACAGCAACATGCGGAAGAATGAAACTAGACCACAGGTTTTTTCCTGCCTTCTCCTCTAGGGTTTTGATGGTTTCCTGTCTCACATTCAGGTCCTTCATCCATTTTGAGTTTATTTTTATGTTTTCACTCATATGTAAAACTTGAGAAACTTAACAGAAGACAATGGGGGAAGTGAAGGGGAAAAATGGTTACAGAGAGGGAGGGAGACAAACCATAAGGGACTCTTAAATACAGAGAACAAACTGTGGGTAGAGGGGAAAGTGGGTGATGGGTGTTTAGGAGGGCACTTGTTTGGATGAGCACTGAGAGTTGTATATAAGTGATAAACCATGGGAATCTACCCCCCAAACCAAGAGCACACTGTACACACTGTATGTTAGCCAATTTGACAATAAATGATAGTATACATAAATAAATAAATAAATAAATAAATAAACAAACAAATAAATAAATAAATAAGAAACTGCCAAACAAACAAAATACTATTATTTGTAGTTATGCCCCCTCTTTTCATTCACATATTTTATATCTTCTCTTTTTCTCCCCCCTTGATCAATCTGGTTAGAAGTTTGTTTATTTTGCTACCTTCCTTCCAAGGAGAAAATGCACTGGTTGTGAATATTTGTTTGTTTTAAATATCTTTTAAATGTTTATTTATTTATTTTTTTTTAATTTTTTTTAACGTTTATTTATTTTTGAGACAGAGAGAGACAGAGCATGAACGGGGGAGGGTCACAGAGAGAAGGAGACACAGAATCTGAAACAGGCTCCAGGCTCTGAGCTGTCAGCACAGAGCCTGACGCGGGGCTCGAACCCACGGACCGTGAGATCATGACCTGAGCCGAAGTCGGACGCTTAACCGACTGAGCCACCCAGGCGCCCCTAAATGTTTATTTTTTTTTACAGAAAGAGAGAAAGTGTGTCAGCACAGAGCCTAATGTAGGGATCAAAATCACAAACCATGAGATCATGACTTGAGCCAAAATGAAGTGTTGGACACTTACCTGACTGAGCCACCCAGGCACCCCTGTATATTTGTGTTTTTTAATTTCCTTCATTTATAGGCTTGCATGTATTATATCTTTCCATGTATTTTCATTGGGCTTATTCTCTTGGGTTTTTTAAAAATAACTTCTTAAGAAAGACAATGATCTCATCATTTTTTTTTACTTTCTCTTTATTATAGGTTTTTAAGGCTATAAATATCCCTAAAAATACTGCTTTTATTTATACCCTGGAAGTTTTATTATATATTTTTACTTTATTCAGTTCTAGGTATCTTTAAGTTTCCATTGAATATTTTGTCATTAGGGCCCAAGTGATTGAGCTGCTTGCTTTGCAGCCTGACCATCCTGGAGAATCTCCTAATGCTCTGGGCCTCATTCAGAGCATTGACAGAATTGACAGAATTATGAGTTACCTGCTAAATGAATCAAATGAGCTCATTAAAATATGGTATAGGTTGCCACCAAATTGCAAAGAAGCCCCCAAGTATTGTGCCTTTTTATTTAGTGGTTGAAGCTGTGAGATTCAGAAACTTATTTTTCTCATTGGAGAGAATACCCCAGTATATCTCTGGCCAGTGGACCTCTAGAAACTTCAATGAGGTAGCAGGCCCCGATTTTCATGGATTTTAATCTTCCTACCACCAAGGCATCTGAAGTTCCTGAAAATCCCTATCACCATGATGTCATCAATAATAGTATACTATTTGGAGTGCCTGGGTGGCTCAGTCTGTTGAGCATCCAACTCTTGATTTCAGTTCAGGTCATGATCCCAGAGTTGTGGGATCAAGCCCCACTTCAGGCTCCATGCTAAGCATGGAGCCTGCTTGGGATTCTTTCTCTCTCTCCCTGTGCCCATCTCCCTTGGTCAATCTCTCTCTCTCTCTCTCTCTCTCTCTCTTCCTCTCAAAAATAAAATAAATAAAACAAAATAAAATATTATTCTAGCATCATTAGCATGATGTCCTATGGGGTAATCAATGTTCTCATGTTCTAAATTATGACCAAAAAGTTTATGTATCCCTGTAATAAAAGTGTCCATCTAAGATCAGTACCTGTTATATTAGGACAAGTTGCTTCTGGTCTTTCCTGCTGAGTGGTACAGAGGTAAATAAGCATTTGCCAGATTGATAACTGCATACTAGGTGCTGAGAACTGTGTTGATTTGCTCCAGTCTCTTTAAGAGGCTACATCTAGAACAGCAGCTGCAATTTGGAGTTTTTCACTGATTAAGCTGTCAGTCCCAAAGACCTGAGTCTTCAGCAAAGGCAAATAAACTGCTTAAATGGGAAGTGATAGGGATCACAATCCCTTCACACATCTTGGATATCACTACTCTGTGTGCTTTTCCCAGGAATATAGTGTTAACTCTTAGTGTACTCTTTTGGTGGGGAGAGAAGTTCCATACGCCTGCACTTGGCCCTTCTTTCTGTAATAGTCCTTGCTTTACAAGTTTGGGGGATTTGGCAATTACCAAATAATAATTTCAATTTATGCATTTGGGAACTGGAGAAATAGTCACACGATCAGTTTACAGACCTACTGAGCCCACTGTGAGATGGCCAGAATTCCATTTTGTCATCTGATTCCTATAAGCCCCTGCTTATAAGCACCAGTAAAACACAATGATGTTTTGGATCCCCTGGGATGAGCATAATGCAAACCATGTCCAATGATCCCTAAAGGTTTTAGGTATTTCCCTTTCCCCAGTAGGCAATAATCCTGGTAAGTGACTACAAGTTCCTTTTGGTAAATCTATGAAGAAAGATGTATAGTACATACTCATCATGGTATTATAGGATCCTCCCTAAAGGGGCTTTGTCCTGGGAATTGTCTCATGTTTGGGAATTGGGTAAGGAACCATGTTATATACATCCAGTAGGAATTTAGTAGGCTGCTCACCTATTTTATTCCAAAAGCCTCATGAATAATTAACTACTATCTAAGTCCTATGCAGGTCAAACCATTCTGAATAATATTCTTGCTCTGCTGCCTATTACAGTAAACATGCTCACCTTGCCTCTGGTGGTTAGGTAGGTGTTGCTTGTTGCTATCTGCATTCTTTGATGCCATCATTCCCACTGAAATAGGGGGTTCCATTTCCCACCTTCATCTCCAAACTACAGCCAGTATAGTGGTTATTTTAAATCCTTTTTTGGGGTAAAATATTACACACACTCAGAAAAATGCTTAAAATAAAAATGTACAGCTTAGTGAATTATGGTAAAGTGAATATTTGTAGATCATGCAAATTACAAAATAGAGCAAAAACTATACCCAGAAATCCTCTGCATGCCATTTTCTAGTCAAATAACTCTCCCTTTCACCAAGGTATAACGATAATCCTACTTTTTATGCAAGCATTACATTACATTTATTTATAATTTTACCACCTTAACATGCATCCCTAAACACATAATAATATTTGGCCTATTTCTGAACCTTGCTTAAATGAGGTATATATTGGAAGTTTACCTTAAATGGGAGTCTATATTATTTTATCTGGTTTCTTTTGCTCATCTTTATAGTTATGAAATTTATCCAAGTTGTCGCATGTAGCTATAGTTCATTTTGATTGCTGTATAGTATTCATTTCATGAATGTACTACAATTTATACATTCTGTTGAAAAACATCTGGGTTATTTTGTTTGGTGCTGTTACAATAATACTATAATGAATATTCTTCTATATGTCACTTGATGTACATGTGCATGCTTTTCTGTTGGGCATATACTCAGAAGCAGAATTGTCACCCTCCCGTTTATTTTCCCATACTATTGCCTCTCCATGGATCTTTCTCAACATGTTCTTCAAACTATATTTTTGTTTACAAATTCTCTCTTCCTCTGCATCTAAACTCCATTTAATTCAACCACTAATTATTTTCTTTAAAGTTGTTTTTAATGTTTATATATTTTTGAAAGAGAGACATAGCACAAGCAGGAGAGGGGCAGAGAAAGAGAGGGAGACACAGAATCAGAAACAGGCTCCAGGCTCTGAGCTATCAGCACAGAGCATGATGCGTGGCTTGAACTCACAAGCCAGGAGATCATGACCTGAGCTGAAGTCTTACAACCATCTGAGCCACCCAGGCGCCCGCTAACCACTAATTCTTAATGTCAATTATTACATTTTGTACTTATAGAATTTCTATGTTTTTAATTTTTTTAATGTTTATTCTTGAGAGAGAGAGAGAGACAGAAAGAGAGACAGAGAGAGAGAGAGAGAATGAGTGGGTAAGGGGCAGAGAGAGAGAGAGAGGGAAACACAGAATCTGAAGCAGGCTCCAGGCTGGAGCTGTCAGCACAGAGCCTGACATAGAACTCGAACTCACAAACTGCGAGATCATGACCTGAGGCAAAGTCTGACACTTATCCAAGTGAGCCATCCAGGCGCCCCTAGAATTTCTATTTTTAAAATCTGCTTTAGGGCCCCTGGGTGGCTCAGTTGGTTAAGAGCCAGACTTCAGCTCAGGTCATCATCTTATGGTTTGTGAGTTCAAGCCCCACATCCGACTCTCTGTTGTGGGCACAGAGCTCTCTTCAGATCCTCTGTTTCCCTCTTTCTGCCCCTTCCCTACTTATGCTCGCTCTTGTTCTCTCAAAAATAAATAAACTTTTTTTAAAAGAATGCTTTATATTTTCCTGCCCCTGATCTGTTTAAATTTTCAATCATTTCCTTTATCTTTAGAAACTGGCAAACATAGTCATTTTAAAATCTACATCTCAAGATTTCAATATGTGGAGTCACATGGGTCTTTTTCTATGCTCTGTTTTTCTTCTATTTCTTGATCAAGTTGCCTGCTTTGGTTTATCTTTCATGTATTCCAGATGCTATATTAAAACATTTGATTTTAGAAATAATGTGAAGCTTGAAATAATGCTATCTTCCAGAAATGGAGTATTTTTTGTTGCTTCTGCCAGTTACCTGGGAACACTAGCAGTCCGGGTTCATGTTAATCCAATATTAGGATCGAGATTTTCTGGGTCATCACAATGACTCAGAGCTGAGCTGCAATCTGTACGAAAGTTATTTTACTTCCAATCCTAGGGTGCAATTCTCTAGGTGTCTGAGCTAGCACATTGAAGTCAGAGATTATTTTAGTTATACCCATTTCTACAAATCCTATCAAAAAGTATGCTTTTTCCCCTTGACTTGTGTCCTTAAATCCTTTCCTACTTATATGCCACAAGTTTATGCTGACAAAAATTAACAGCATATTGGAATGCTTTCAGCATGTGCTCGTTCTTTTCTCAAATCAGACTTTGAGGGGTGGTAGCACTATGGGATATTTCAGCAATGCAGGACCACCTTCATCAATAAGTGAGAAGAGGCTTCTTATGCTGGCAAAGGAAATTCAATGGACTTTGGAGGTTCAGATTAATTATCTTGCTATGAATTATCTCAATTTCTAGGTGTAATATTCAGTAATTTTTCAAACTGGTGTGTTGGAGGCATTGACCAATTATAATCAACATCTGATTAATTAGTATGGATACTCACTACTTCCAAGTCACCCATCATGTTATCTTCTTAATGAAGAATGTTATGGCCACATCACTTAAAATTTCATCTTGCTCCAGACTCAGCACTGCCTATCCCTCTTATTTTACTTCAATAGCACTTTCACTTTCTAGCATACAATATCATTTACTTTTTTATTTAAGTTTATTTATTTTGAGAGAGACTGAGAGAGAGAGAGAACAAGCAGGGGAGGGGCTGAGAGAAAGAGAGAGAGAGAGAGAGAGAGAGAATCCCAAGCAGGCTCTGGTCCATCAGCACAGAGTCCCATGCAGGGCTAAAACCCACGAACCATGAGATCATGACCTGAGCAGAAATCAAGAGTCAGACACTTAATTTAGTGAACCACCTAGGCGCCCCATGATATCATTTACTTTTAAAAGATATATTTATGGAGAACAAACAGAGGGTTACTGCAGGGGTTGTGGGAGGGGAGATGGGCTAAATGGGTAAGGGGCATTAAGGAATCTACTCCTGAAATCATTGTTGCACTATATGCTAACTTGGATGTAAATTTAAAAATAAAAAAAAGATATATTTATTATTTTCTGTGCCCTTCCACTAGAATGTAAGGTATTCTGTGAGGGCAGGGATTTTTATTTGTCATGTTACTGTAATAAACATGGTATCAGTATTCACTTATAAGAAATAGAACCACTCTGGCAATTTTAGGCAACAAATTATTTAATATAGGCAACCAGGTGCTTACAAAATTCTTGGCTAGAGAAGTGAGTTCTAGGCTAGTTTTCCCCAATCAACACTGTCAAACTGTCTCATCTGGGGTACTTCTAACTCTGCTACATTCAGGAAGCTTAGGAGTGACAGCAATGAGGAAGCCATGCCTGGAACTTTGAAGTCGACCCTAAGACCATGTTGGCATATCTGCAATCCAGCAATACGGAATTTAATGCCTTACTATAACTACTTCTCAATACTCACAAATCTAGTGATTGGACCCTGGAATCCAGTGTTTCCAGATCTTGCTTGTGACGATTAGCAATGGTCAAAGTGGCGGGAAGATGTCCCTGTCTCACTTAAATTTTCCTAATTTGCAAATTGCCTCCAGCACCCTGGAATTTCTAGTCTTCTAGTATCTGTATTATGGGCAGGGATACTAGGAGGACACGGGAATGGATGCTGTGTGCGAATTTATTGTATCTACTACATCAAACAAAGCAGGGTGTGTGTATATTATATTTAACTACCTATAATGTGCTCTTATTCAAACATCACTATTCTCTTGCAAAAAAAGGGGGGGGGTAGAGCTTATTATTATGCAAACCTAGTATAGTTAAAGAATGCCTTCTTTCCCTAAATTGTTTTAACACCTCTGGAAGATTCTTTATGCAAAGATGTATTTCTTGTTCTCTCCGTTGTGAAATTAAAGTTGAAATCAACAGATAGCAATTGCATTTCCCCCACTTGTTTATGAAAGTGATTATTCGTTAGCAGAGGCATACTAAGAGAAGAAGGCAGTGGGAGCAATCTGCCTTGTGAGATTTTATCACTTACATTGTTTAAAATGATGGCACATGGTGATGATGAAAAGCAAACTGACTTTTAGTTAGTTATATTATTGTTTAAGATTCTCTACAGAATATATACTCCTTATTGTCTGCACCCAGGGCAGTTGCTCCATTGCCCTATCCTTGTTACATCACTGTTTGTTAGTATTATTAAGGTTATTTTTACTTAGAATAAGTGATTTTCTTCTTGCTCCCTAGGTAAACTCTAGAACAGATTTAAAAACAAAATTATGAGGTGTGAAGTTAGAGGACTAATATTAAAAGCATAGACGTAGAACAGTGATTCCCAATTATGGCTGTACATTAGAAAATTCTGAAGAGCTTCTAAAAAATGCTGATCTGGGTCCCACCACCATACATTCTGATTAAATTCTTCTGGGATGAGGACTGAGCCTGGATACTTTTTAAAAGCTAATATGATTCTAATCTACAAACAATGTTGGAAAGTACTTTTTCATACAAGTAAAGCACTTGTGGGGTGTATTTTAAGCTCTAAGTGTGGATGTTTGTAGATGGGGTAAAGTGAGCATTCTGCTGCTGTGCATTAAATGACCAAGGCTTCCTAAAGGAAGTAGGCTTGATACATGGTATAGGGTAGAGCAGCAGGAGAGATTGGTAACATGGCAGTTTCAGTCCAGATTTGGAATTGGATGGTGATGAGAAAGCAAGCTTTATTAGAAGGGTAGGAACTAATTGGGAAAAAGGTAGCAATTTTGGAGGTATTTGGAAGTCCCTGATTTGTGGCAACATTCTAAGGTTATATATCTATTATATATGATCAAGGCAATGGATTCTATTAACCTACTATTATCCCAGGAGTGGAACCCATCTGGAGCTCTTTCTAAAGTTTGGTGGCAGGGTTACACTTGTATCTAGGTCAATGGTTATCAACCTTGGATGTACTTTAGGATTACCTTGGCAGCTGTAAAAAATACTGGTACCCAGGCCCCAACTCTCACAGATTCAGATTTAATCAATCTGGAATGGTACATGGGGAATTAATATTTCCTGTTTTTGTTTTTATTTTGTTTGATCTCACTTAAAAAATCTCTTCAGAAGGTCCAGTGCACACATAGGATTGAGAACAACTGACCTAGATGGATCACAAAGCCTTGCAAGGATGTCTACCCCAAATAGATTTTCTACATGTTTTTCATAATGTTCTCTTCCTTTTTTCAACATGTTGTATGAGCATCAGATTTCGCTGATAACCCTACCCAGACCCCAATAATTTTTCCCTCTTATGCTAATTTAGTACTCTCCCAAGCAGTTATCACCATTTGACATGAGTAAAAATGTTGTAACCAGTCTACTTCTCAACATCTCCATGGCTGCCACTCTGGTCTAAGCCACCATCATCTCTTAGTTGGATTTCTGCTTCTGCCTTTTCACTCTTTACTGTCTATCTCAATACAGCTACAGAGTGATTTTTAAGATATGTGTCAGATCATGTCACTGCTCTGCTTGAAAACCTGCCAATGGATTTTCATCTCTCTCAAACTGAGTCAAATTCTTTACTATGGCCTACAAGGTCCTACATGATCCTTACCTCTCTGAGATTCTATTACTGTCTCCCTCACTAACACTGTTCCAGTCACAGTGGCCTCCTTGCTGTTCTCTGAATATACCAGGCATCCTCCCACCTGACATTATTTGTACTTGCTGTCTTCTTTGCCTGGGATTATTTTCCCCCAGATATCTATATAGATTTTTCCACCTTGAGCACCTTATTTAGTATTGCAACTCTCCCTGTCTACCCCACAAAAGTTATTCCTTTGTCATTGCTTTATCTCTCTTCATATCACTTATCAACATCTGACATTATATATGTATATATATATGACATGTTTTATATTTTATATTTTATATCTATATATACCTGTTTATTTTTTAGGGTCTGTATCTCTTCATTAGAATATGAAGCTTCACAAGGAAATAGGAGTTTATCTATTTTGTTCAGTGCTAATCCCTGGAACCTAGAAGAGTGCCTGCCACTCTTTGATTTGATCCACAAATATTTTGTTGTTTGAATAAAAAAATCAGAGAGATTGGGTTATAACTTCACTATGCAAATATAAATGTGTTTTCTTTTCTCATTTGGGGGAAAAGGAAATAGCACTTATTGAGTATCTATCTGCCAATATGATAGGTACTTTTCACATGATATATTATTTAATTCTCAAAATATATCTAATGAAGTAGGTATGATTATTATTATACCCGTTTTACAGATGTGGAAATGAGGCACAATTAGACTACTTTGCCCAAGTTCATATAGCTTATAAGTACTGGTGCTGCTAGATTTTGAATCCAAGTTTATCCAACATCAAGGTTCATGTTATTGCTGTAAATGACCACCCCTCAAACTCATTATTGGAAATGAGTTTAACAAATTAGTTCTTATTTTAATGATTTTGGGGGAGGACAAGGAAGGGACGGTGAAAGACAGAAAGGAGAAGTAGAAAGCTTATTGGCTGATGAGCTTCAATGGAGCAGTTAGGGACAACAAGCTCTGGAGGGGACAGACACTTGTGGGGAAGGGTCAGAGTTAGGAGTGTGTCACTAAAAAAAATCTCCATGGTTGGACTGACCATTTGGTTTGGCATTAAGTCATTGACCTATATCCCAGGAGCAAAGTAGAGGCATCCCAGCCCCTTTAATAGGAGTTAAAGGGTCTATAACCATTAATAAGACTATGGAGATTGTTCCTACACCTGCCCTGGGTTTCATGTACTGTAGCTTGCATTCTCCTCCTCCCCTCATCCTCATTGTGCTTGACATTACAAGGGGGAAAGGGTTGTGGCAATGGCTGTAACAGTCACCTAGTCTCAGGGCAGGGATGAGACCTTTAGATGTCCTAAGCACTAAAATTTTGACTCCATAAAAACTCCAAACCTTAAAATAATGAAAGGTTTTTTTTCTCCCATATGACTAAATTGATGCTTTTCCCCCTTTATTTATCAAATATCAACATCTTTCAGAATTTGTTCTTCTTGATAAGGTAGTGAGTGGGTATAGCTGATTTGTTAGTGCTTTAAGTAGCACTCTGTGTGCATTTGGGTAAATAGAGAGCAAAGACTCAAGAGGCTAGAGCAAAGAGAAGTTCAAGTTTGAAGGGTGAGAGGAGAAGGGGAAAGGCTTCAAGTGTGGAGTGCTACTGGGAAACAGAAGGACCAGGTGAAGTGACTAAATGGGAACCGTTGGACAGCTAGAGGGGCATTCTGGGCTTCTGGGGGTCTGGGTAGCAAAAGGAAGGAAGAGCAGCATCAAACTGACCATTTTTACTAAAGATTCCCCCACCTGGGTATTGATGCCGAGTGGGTGAGCTGTGGCATGGTGATGGTACTACAGAGAGGGCTTAAATAGGGCCTTTGTCTCATCACTATTTCTGTGCCAACCCAGAACTCCAGGGAGACAAAACTGTGACCTTGTAAGGGTTAGATCTATAGCTTCCATTACACCACTGATTCCTGGTCCTCACCCTTGCCCGTTCTTCACAGCTAACTAGGCATGAAGTGAGAAATCTGTGCTCACCAAGGTCCTTAGGGGATAGGAGAAAAGTGCACAGGCAAATTGTAGTAACAGGGAAGAAGAAATAGGTCCTTAGTGCAGTGTTATCAAATAATGAATTTGATAATTCATAAAAATCATAAAATAAAAAATTGATTTTATGATTTTTAAGAAAATCATAAGAATAAAAAAAATTATAAAATCAATAAACCTCAAAAAACAAAACCTAAAATGTTTGGATGTCTAAATTCTATTTTAATCAATGGTAACATTTTTGAGAACTCATTCTTTATTCTATCACACAGTAAATGCTCAATTTCGCTGGAAGTATATTCTCATCTGATTTATATTCTACAACATTGACATTTCTCTTTTCATTCACTCTTAAGCCTATTCTGAGTAAAGACTGCCAACTGTATCATATTAGCAGTGGCTGTGAAATGGACTATTTTCCACT
This sequence comes from Panthera uncia, assembly GCF_023721935.1. NCBI lineage: Eukaryota > Metazoa > Chordata > Mammalia > Carnivora > Felidae > Panthera > Panthera uncia. The sequence continues at coordinate 80,987,256 of NC_064817.1, forward strand.
AGTGGCTAGGATCAGACCAGAATATGGAATATAAAGCTAGTTTTAGAAATTCAATTTGCAGTAGATATGTATGAATAATTTATGTGTCCTTACATTATAACATAATAATTAAGGTACCATTGATTTATTATAAAAAGTTAAGGTATGTTCAATGATACCACTTTATCTTTGCATTTAAAATTAAAATATAAATCAAAGGTATCATTAAAAATAATTTCACCTTACTGTATATTTCAAAGTCCATGGGTTATTTTATTCCAATGCTTCTAATCTCTTAATTCAGCTAAAAAAAGAGATGACTCTAAGAAGTGACTTGATAAATAATTTAAAGCATAACACTTTTATGCCATAATCCTGACTACAGAAGTGAAAGATGATCCAAAGTGGCAGAGGTTCTAAATTGCTGAAAAGGTATTAGCATTCTTGTATGAAGTTCTGGCATATGAAAGTGAAGTTCTATTTATTGGCACCTTCTTATTGAAAGATTTAGAAAGATTCAAATTGATAATGGGTTTGTTGATCTGGAATGGATTTGTATGATCACTGTTGTGTCTAGAGCTTGTGACTACAACAACAAAAAGAGAAACAAATTTGAGTCCTGGTCATCATATAAGGTGATTCACTCAGAGGACTTGAAACTGATGTCTGTGATGATTCATGGTGGAATAGCAATACTAGGAAGAAGAGAAAGAAAAATATCAAGATCCAGATCCATTCTTCTATGGAAAAATGTATTTTATGTTATCCTAGCATTTTCACTAAATGTGTCTGATTATTTTTAGCTTATTAATGATACTATAATAGTAGCTAGTTGGTATTTATCTCCAAAGCATTCTAAATGCTTTGCAGGCATTTTCTTATTATTCTATACCATATTCTTGTCAGGTGACAATATCTGCCATCCCCACCTCCCAAGGCAATTTAAGAGAGAGAAAAACAGAGATACTAAATGAGGAAACAACAACAGCAGCAACAGAAAGTTTTCTCAGATTTTCTGATTCCTACCTAGTATGTTCTGCATGGAGATTTGCTGCATTGCTTCAATGTGTATGATCTAAAATAACCAGCATGTAGTGCAAGTCCAACAATGTGAAATTTTCTTTTTTGAAAGTTAGTGATGTTTTTGACAAATGTGAGTTCTCTTTTGTATTTTCATGGGAAGTAAATACAGCTACCCAGATCCCTAAGATGTTGTCCTACATTCTAAGAAGAGAAGATTCATATTGGTGGGGGTGTTTGGTGAAGTTCTTATTGGAAGCTTTCAGTGACTCCTGGTATTTTTAAGTTAAGCTGCCAGTTCAAAATGGGCACTTTTAGAGACTAGGGTTTTTTTACGGACTGAATGCTTGTGCCCCCCCATTTATATGATGAAATATGAACCCCCAGTGTGATGGTATCAAGAGGTGGAACCTTTGGGAGGTAATTAGGTCATAAGGTCAGAGCCCTTATTAGTGAGACTAGTGCATTTATGAGAAGAGACAACAGAGAGCTTACTTCCTTTCTCTTTCTGTCTCCATTATGTGAAGATAGGAGGAGGCTAGAAAGAAGACCATCACTTAGGACCCAATCATGCTGGCACCCTGATCTCACACTTCCAGGCTACAGAATTGTGAAAAATACATGTTTAAACCACCTAGTCTATGGTATTTTTGTTATAAGCAGCCTGAATTGACTAGCACAGGGTTTAGAAATTTTGTTAAAGGAACTTTGTCTTTAAGTTTCGAGATTACAAAGCTATAACATGCAGTAATAGAGCTAATCCTGCTTTTTGTTCTTGTTCTTCAACAATCCTTTCTAGTAACACATGATTCTTCTTGTGCTAAAATATCAGCTATTGGGTATGGCTAAGGAAAATGATGTTCAGGTTGATCCAGCATTCTGGTTAATAAAAGGTATCATGCATATGCCAGTTTTCAAATACTGAGAGAGTAGTATCATATACTTGGAAGTAAATTGATGTCAAGGATACATAAATTTTTCTCTGATCTAAAATACACTACATAATCACAAGATATTGTCAGGGTATCTTAATAAATAAAGGAGTTTTCCTAGTGCCACAAATAAGCTAAAGTGACAGCTGAGAGTTTCAGTTGCTAGAATGCTGTATAAAAATGTTTATCTAGAAACACACAGCAATGATTAATTTACCTTATGGAGCTCCTTTTAAGATTGGACCCAACTTCTCAGTGCTTTAAAAGTACTCATGTCAAAATCAGAAACCTTAACCTACAGCATTGCTATTTGAAACTCAACTCCAATTCAAAGCATCATTATTGAGACAGTATTGGTTTCTGATGTAGCAAAACCAGTTCCCCAAGTGTCACAGGTGCTTCTTTAAGCTCTGGATTGATGCTTTTTGTTGTTGTTGTTGTTGTTGTTGTTGTTGTTGTTCTATGGTGGGGTTGTCTTTTATTATAATACAGAAGATTTTCTTCTTTTAGTGATAAAAGCCTGAACTCAAACCAATTGATTTAGAAAGCTGTTTTTAACTGACTTTACCCTTTCTGGAAAATGTGCTGATGCTTAGTGATATCAGACTTTCCTTTGACACAGGGATCCTTGGTGATTATAAAAATAAATAAATATTGACTTCCTTTCTTTGATATTGATAGAGGTTTTTTAGTCTGAGGCTTATTTTTATCTGTTCTCTTCAGAAACCCAAGCTGATGGAAGAGTTACTTGCTTCTCTAAAGAATAAACCAAAGGTAAAGGGATTTAGGTGAAATGTAAAGAGAAGTTTCCTGACAATATAGTAAAACATGGGAGTTAGTTTTGTCAAAGCAAGCTGTTGCATATTAAGAAGGAATATCCTCCCCACCAAGAAGTCAATCAAGGCTTGAGATGGGAGAGGGGAAAGCCAGTGCAGTGGATATCATTGCCTGTACCCACATTCTGATGCTTGACCTTGCTGCTTGCCCACTTTAGGCCTCAGTAGGGAGATGGAGATAAAACAAGGAGGAGGATAAAGAGAGAAGAGAAGTGACATATACTACCTCCTTATGAGTCTGGATTTTGAAGTATAATACCTATGAAACTCCTTCTCACTGAGTTAAATACAAACTTCTCAACCTGACATTTGAGGCCCTCCACAATTTGGCTCCAATCTATTGTTCCAGGTTTTTCTCTCACTCGTCCTTTGTAGGGACGCTGGGCCACAAACCACATTGGATAGGCCCCTTTCCTAATAAAATGCACCACAAATTTCTGCTATATATACTTACTTATTCTTAGACTTTCTGGCCCTTCTGCTGTTTCATTGAACTTGAATTCCACCACTTTTTGCCTCACTTCGTCCTGGATGGGCATATTCCCTTATCTCCTTTAAGACATTCCTCAAACCTTGATTTTTCTGTGAGGCCTTTTGTGACCACTCTATAGTCTTCTTGGTTCTTTCTATATCACCTACCCTACTTTACTTTTTTCATAGCACCATTCCCTGCTATATTATACCACTTGCTTATATGCTATATTTCTTATCAGAATTTAAGTTTCATTCTGGCAGAGATATTTGTCTGTGTTGCTCACTGCTATATACCCAGTACCTAGAAACAGTGTCTGGCATATAGCGGTCTCTCAATAAATATTCACTGAGCAAATGAATGAATTAATGCTATGCCTTCTGTCTGAAATACCCCTTATTCATATCCACTTATCTTTTAAACTACATTAAAATGGTACCTCCTTAGTGAAGCCGTTCCTGATTCCTCCCAACAATATTTTCCCTCCTGTGACTTCCTACAATTTCTCTTCTTTGAAGTGATCTTACTATATTTTCACCTGTGCCATTGGGATCTATGAATTTTCTTCTTCCCTCCGGTAAACATATGCTTCCTGAGGGCAAAGATTGTGTTCATATCCATACCCCCTTCACAAAGGCCTTCAAAACTCATTTAAGAGTTCCATTTCTGGAATGGCAGCATGAGGAACTCCATGAGGAGCTCTGGAAATTGTCCTAGGGGCATACAGCAAATAAAGAAATATTTATTTAAAAAATCTAACTCTTGGTAAGAGCAGTTTGGCATTGTGGCACTTGATCCATGACCCATTCATTCCCTCCTCCTCCTCGACTCAGCTCAGCTTAATAAAAGCTTCACTCCATGTATATGTGGCCGAGAGGACAGGGCTCCCTCTTTCAGTTCCCAATGAGGTGGTATAATATCTTATTAGGAGGAGCAGGTCACCAGCATTTTGTATCTGATCCAACTTGAATTTGAAGATGCTAAATTCCTGGTGAATGTGGCTGAGTGATTAAGAGCTTCTTTTTTCCACTCAGCCCACACTCAGCATGGAGACTCTAACCAAGCCATAGCAGGATGGGAGTACTGGGGCTCTGACCACACTCACAGTAGCTATATGGTAAGGGACAGTTTCTTGCCATGGAAGACAAGCTAAGAAGATCAAAGGCTACAACCCTCGCCTGGAGTAGTGGCTCAGAGATTTTGCCAAGGTAGAGAGACAGCCCATAAGAACAGAAAATTCTGAAGCTTTCCTGAAACGAACGGACTTACATGAAAAAGAATGTGAGGGAAGTTCAAGCTTAAAGGCACCTTTGAAAACAATAACGATTTTGGTTGTAAGCAAATAAGTAGAGGCTAGTAGCTCCTCTTAAGAACAGCAAGGTAAATTATAGCATAGCTAGTTCACTAGAGAGAATCAGAGAAAGAGCTATGAAGAGCCCTCCTGGGGTCAGAGAAAATCTCAAAGATGGCCCCCAAAACTAGTCCTGCCCAAATTTACCTGTGTAAGACCATGGAGCAATTTATGCTCAGGGCATCATTGAAAACAATAAAGTAACCCAACAGTGGAGCATGACAACTGAGTATGATACCAAATGAAGCACACACCCTAACAGAGAGGTCAAGGAAAGACACAGAGCCCTGGTAAAAACTGTAGTCAGCCCAGGATAATTGAGTGCATGGTCAGATCTTTGTCTTCCGAGGAATGACACCAAATACTCTAGCAAGAAAAGACAAAAACAAGCCCCAGAGAGTGGGGAGGGGAATAATTTTTCAATGTTACTGTATTACCTAAAATCTCCAACTTTCAACTCAAAATTATAAGATGTGAAAAAAGTGTGACACATATACAAGAAGGAGAAAAAAACAACAACAATCAGGCAACAGAAACGTTCTGTGAGAGAGCCAACATGACCAATTTAACAAAGACTTCAATAAGTCATTATAAATGCTTTAATAATTAAACTATGATTAAAGAAGTAAAATAAGTTATGATGAACTTGTAATCAAATAGAGAATATCAATAAAGAGATAGAAATTGTTCTTTAAAAAGAACCAAATAAAAATTCTGGAGTTGAAAAGTATAGTAACCAAAATGAAAAATTTGTTAGAGGAGCCCAACACTCGATTGGAACTGGCAAAAGAAAGAATTGATGAACTTGAAAATAGATAGTTATATATTAATATCTGAAGGACAGGGGAAAAATAATGAAAAAAAAAGAATAGGGTCTTGGTGAAATATGGGACACTATTAAAACACACTAAATTATGTATAGTGGGAATACCTGAAAGTTAAGAGAGAAAGGAGCAGAAAAAACAATTGTGGAAATAGTGGCTGAAAATCCATTTGATGGTTATTGGTAATCTATATATCCAAGAAGTTCAGTAAACTATAAAGGATAAACACAAAGAGATCCATGTGTAGACACATCATAGTAAAATTGTTGAAAGCCAACAAAGAGAAAAATCCTAAAAGCAGCAAGAGAGAAATGACTCACCACATACAAGAGAACCCTAATAAAATACACAGATAATTTCTTTCAGAAACAACGGATGGCAGAAGGCAATGGGATAGCATACTCAGTGCTGAAAGAAAAAGAAACTATCAATGAAGAATCCCTCTACATTCAGCAAAACTAGCTTTAAAAAATTAAGGCAAAATAAAAAACATTCTCAGATAAAATAATGAGAAAATGTGTTGCAAGAAGACCCATTTTGTAAGAAATACTAGTTGAGGTTCTTCAGTATGAAAGCAAATGACCCAACAAAGTAATTTCAATCCACATGAAAAAACAATACCAGAAAGATAATTATATATTTATAAAAGGCAATATAAATATTTTTCTTTATTCCCTTCAGTTATTTAATTGTATAAAATAATACATATCCATATATATATATATATATATATATATATATACATACATACATATGTATGTGTGTATATATTCATATATGCATTATATATAATTATGTTGCTGGGCTTATAACATACAGAAATGCAATATATTTGACAATAACAACACAAATTGGGTGGGTAGGAACAATGTTATATTAGAGTAAGGAAATTGCACCAGATGATAAATTATATCCACAAAAGAAAATGAAGAGAGCCTGACTTGTTTTTGAGAGGTCACTGGTTCCTTCCCCGTTTTCTTGGCCTCTTGTTCCGGTTTGGACTCTTTATTCTTACATTCCTCAAATTCTTTGAGATCTCTTCATTTAACCACCAACCAGACCAGTAGGAAGGATTAGCCAAACAAGTGGCCCTCTTTGATGGATAGGAAGAGCCTTTTCCCATCCAAAGCAAACCCATTGATATTCCATGGTCCCTTAAATTCCCAGTTCTGGAAAGTCTTCTTAAGATCTTGGGTGAAGGATGATATTACTCAGGAGAGTAAGGTAATCCTGCCTAGTCATTTATCAGACTGGAAAACCCACCACGCTCAGCAGTCCTCTACTGGAAGATGGTAAGTACACAGGAGAGTAAGTTTTGATGGCATGGGAGGGACAAAACTTGGACACATAAAGGGACACAGGGTGTTAGAGTGAAGCTGGGTGAAATTAGGTAAGGAATCCATAGGATAGGAATATGGGGCTTTTGTTTTTTGTATTTTTTTAATGTGTTGTCTACTTCACAATTTGCCAAAGGATATTATTGGCTGCTATCCTCAATGAGCTCCCTTCACTCCTACTGCTAGCTCCTTAACACCCTAAATGTGAGACACCTCATGGTTTGGCCAAAAGGCCTTACCCATGAGAGCCTAGCTGCTCAACTCAGGCCCAGGGTCTGAGGGCCTGGTCCTTTTAAAAGGCTAGATTGGACGCACCAGGCACCCAACAAGACAGGTTTACCCTGCGTTGGTGCAGTCACTGGCAGGATGGAAGCATATGGCATTGAACACAACATGAATATAGGTCAGGCAGGCTGGAAGCAGTGAAGCAGGCTGTGTAGGGCAAGTACACAGGCAGAGGGAAGTTTACATGAACTTTCTAGCAAAGAGGAAGGGAAATTGGCTGTCTAGTACCTGTCAGAAGAATGGGTTTTTATCTTAAGTGTTGTTACAAAACAAGAAAAAACTGTAGCACATTTCCCCTGTTTCAAAAATATAGTCTCCTCACCCACCCCCACCCTATGCATATAAACAACAAAAATCTGGGAGGGTAACTTAATATTGGTTCCTGCTGAAAGGACTTTTCTGAAGTGTCTTGATTCCCCAACTTAACCTCAATCGCAGAAGGAATTTTTCAGGGTGGGGTTTGGAGGGATATGATGGGTGAGATGGTTCATGGGAAAAAAAGAATGCATAAACTTGGTAGGAGAGGTGAGGAAGGGACTGTAATTTTAATTGTGCACAGGCTCAGGCTCAGACTTTAAAAATCCAGTTGATGGTGGACCAAAGCTAAGTGGCCAAGGAAGGCAGGCTTGGGTCTGTGCTGCGCACCAGGCACAGAGTTCTCAGTTACCCCCTCTCAGTCCCTGTCTCCATCTCTGGCTCATTTCACTCTCCGTAGCTAACGCAGAGCGATGGAGCAGCCTCAGGAGAACAGCTGGAGAAAGCTCAGAGAAAGACAGATAGGATCCCAGCGCAGCAGAAAATGCTTGGGCACAGCGCTCAGCTCACCCCTTACATGAGCAATCCTGTTAAGTGTGTTAATCAGCAAGAAGCCCGTGAGCCAAGTGGAACGCTCTGGGAGATACCTGGAACTGAAACGGGACTCTTCCTGGGCTGCAATTCAGATCCTGATGGTTTCTAAGTCGCAGTCCCTCTTCCCTATCACTCTTAAAGGAGCTCCTGAGCTGTGTGACCTTGGAAAGCAGGTGGTCAGGATCTTCTCTGGTGAGCCTCAGGCATTCGGCCTGAACAATCAAGGTCCAGGTTACACCTCCAACCCCCTCCTGGGGTCCCAGAACCCTCCTGCTCACTGTTCGGTTGTCAGGGCTGGAGAACCCTGAGATTTAGGGATCTCTAACGTGGGAGGGGTGGAAAGGAGTTCTCTCTGGGACTGGGAAACTCGCATTATGAACACAATTGGACTGTGTTATTTTTTTTTTAATTTTTTTCTTAACTTTTATTTATTTTTGAGAGACAGAGACAGAGCATGAGCATAGGAGGGACAGAGAGGGGAGGAGACACAGAATGTGAAGCAGGCTCCAGGCTCTGAGCTGTTAGCACGGAGCCCAATTGGGGGCTCGAACTCACAAACCAGGAGATCACGACCTGAGCTGAAGTCGGATGCTCAACCGACTGAGCCACCCAGGCGCCCCCGGACTGCGTTTTTAATATTAACTTCTTGCCTGGGGGGAACCGAGCCGGTAAACTCCTGGTTGAGCTAGATACCTATTCAGTGTTTGGAACTAGGGACCAGGATTATTGAAAAACTTTGCTTTGTGGCTTCCTAGCCTGCACTCAGTTGAGCGCTCCCCCCAATTCTGTATGCCGGCCTACTCTGGTACGGACACTAGACGGCGCTGCCGGGACGCACTTTCCTTCTCCTAGGAAAGGTAAGAGGGAAGTGCCTTTTTTTTTTTTTTTTTTTTTTTTTTACCCGGGGATGGGGGGACTCGGGTTTGGCAGCCTTTCCCAGTCTCCCTCCCCTTCCCTCCCCGAGCTCCCAAATCCAAAAGGGTGTGGAAGAGGAGGAGCAGTAGCAACCCTTTTCCGTGACGCTCCTGACCGGTGCTTTCTAATCTCCACCTCCCTCCCGGTGCAATCAGTCAGCCCGGAGGCACCAAACTGTTAGCGTCGGAGACGCAGCTCTAGGTGATTTCCACTACCTTCATACCCCCACTCTAGGCCTTTTGGAGGCAGCAACAGCCGTGGCAGAATGTAACGCGAGCCTGGAGCGCACTTCCGGGGCGCTGCTCCCTCTTCGGAGCGAGGAGGGACGTGTAGGTTTTTGCGCGCAGACTGGAGAGAGTTCCGGGGGAAAGCCTGGAGCAGCGAACAGGCGGGAGAGAGGTGGGCAGGCAGACTTGGCACCTGCAGCCTGCGCTGCGGTCTGGGAGGTAGGGCTGCTGCCCTTTAGGGCATGCGTGCCTCATGAGGAGAGAGAGCCACAGGCTGAGGCCCCTGCATCCCTCGGTGTACCATTTGGCCAAGACAAGGTGTGGCTGGAGCACTACTGCTCCGAAGCAAAGTCGCAAAGGAAGAGGTTGAGAGGCAGGCGACTTAGAAGAGTCTGGTCACGGAGCCAAGAGGAGGCGCCCGAGGTTCTAGCGAAGGGGAAGAGTAATTTAGGAACCCGTTTTAGCCTCTCCCTGCCCAGCTCCCCCTAAAGTCCACAAAAGCTCTCCTGAACTCTAGAAATCCTCCCTGGGTGGGGACAAGTTTCCTAGCATTCTCTTTGGCTAGGACCGGGAGTGGGCTTCCCTCCACAGGCGGGGCTGCTCCTTCTGCTGCTCTCAAAGACACGTTTTCCTCCAAGCCGCCTTCAGCTCCAATCGCCTTTGGGTAGCCTCTCTTTTCGCCCTGGAAGCTCAAGCCCACGCTGTTTGGAACCCAGCTCTCCATTTAGCCCTGGACTGCGGCCCATCGCCCCAGACGTGGAACTGCATGCCTGAGCCCTGCTGGACGTCGCCGGTTGCTGTGCAAGACTCAGGTAATGCTCCTGTGCATAACGGGACAGTTGGCTGGGGAGGAGAGAATGTGCTAGGCTCTCAGGTGACAGAAGGGAGCAGGCTGGTTGCGGCCAACAGAGACTCTACCTCTCCTTCAGCCCTGGTTCCTGCTCCTGGAAACACTTGACAGTTTTGTTTCTCTCCCTTCACCTTTCCCAGAAAGTTTAGGGACTCCCAAGGCCAGGGGCTCCTCGCCTTGAAGGAGCGCGCGCTGCCTGCCAGGTGCAGGAGAGCAGTTGCGTTGCATTCTTGCGACCTTATCTTTATGGTTTCTTCTTCTGACGCGGGACTCTGTAGCCTGGAAGGCACTTTCCCACTGGGCTCTTCTGATTCTGCCCACATTTTTGCCCGCCGCCAGGAGAGCAAGCAGTGCAAGGATAGGGCTCAAGGAGTCTCCTAGGCGAAGGAGCAGCGATGTGCTCCAGCTCCTGGGGGATTCCCAGCAAGCAGGGGAGAAGAGAGAGCTCCGTGATCTGAGACCATCTCTACCTGCCTTCAAAACCCAAGGGACCCCAGCGCAGACTCTGGGACCCTCAATTTTCTCTCCCCACAGGAATCCCTGCTCCCCATTGAGCCAGTTTTTCAGGTTGAGTGACCCTATCAGAACCATTGCTGAAGGGCTTGGAGAGGACCCACCTGCCCTAAGCAGTGCTTCAGACTTCCGGAGAAGGAACCCTTGAGAAGGAGGAAAGGGTGAGGAGGGACAGCCACTCAGTGTGACCTGCCTTGTTGCTCTGGGTCCGGATTGGAGTAACCAACTTGATTTGTTACTTACTGTCAGACGTCTAAGAAAAATGCTTTGGCAAAGAAACCTAGCAAAGGAAGTGTGTATTATAATTCTCTGCTGTAAGGGTTTCTCCTGGTTTCTACAACCGCTCCTCTTCCCCATCTCTGGGACCCAGGGACCAAGGAGGGGAAAATTAGTAAAGGGGTATTTAAGGTTTTCTCTATGACACCCACAAAAGTTGTGGCTGGGCTGAAGTGCTAGAAAAGTACCTCTCAGCTAAAAGCTACTTTTCGGACTATTATGGGTGTTTTGTTTTTTGAGGGGTCTATTCAGGAATAATTTACCCCCTCCCCCCACCATGACATTCAATCCCACCTTCTGTAGACTTCCAAGAAGAAATCCTTCTCCCTGTTCCTGGCCAGGGGAGACAAGTTGTGGATTACTGAACAGGTGGCACAGCTAGGCATCAGACGTCAAGTAAGGAAGGAGGGAGGAAGGAAAAGACAGGTCCCTGAGGTCTTGCAATTTCAGCCTCAGGAAGGCTACCTCAGTTACAGGGCCCCTGGGAAGGAAGGAGTTAAGTGTCCAGGACAGGTGTGGGGACTGGGGGCCATTTCCCCACTGACACCCTCAGGCTCTCATGAAGAGTTGGATGAAACATAGTGCTCATGCAAATGCTGCACGACTGGGCTCTTTCCCAACAGGGTAAGAGGCACTTCAACTTCTGTGGGTCTTGCACCTCAGAACATGTTTTTGTTTTTTTTTCAGAGCTCCTTACTTCCACAGACAGGAATTAGGCAACAATTCTGGGGCCTGGAGAAGTGAAATTCCCAGGTATGCCTCACCCAGAGTCTTCAGGGGAAGTTTCTACCTGCTCCCATTTCACTCTTTCTACCCCTCCGCAGAGTAACCCCTACTATAGGGCCACTCCTATTTGGCCACAGTTGTCTTGACCCATGTGGTGGCTCCAACTCTGAGCTGCTGTCTCACTATGTGAGCTCTCCAATTTGGGGGCTACCTTGGGCTAGACAGCCTGCAATACCAGTGGTGGAAGCAGATGATTTAAATAGAAAGCATTTATGGGTGAGTAAAAGGCTTTGGCACCAAAGGCTCCTGGTTCCCCTATTCTAGCTCTAGCTGGTCTGGTCAGAAGGAGGGGCAGGAAGCAACCAAAGCTTCCTCAGTGACAGCCCAGCCTTGGCAGCCTTTGCTTCTGCCTGATAGGCCAAGGACAGGCCTTCAGAGCAGTAGGGCTGGGAATTTAAGCCAGGCTTTGCAGTATGGTCACTGCTGCCCTCACAGATTTCTGGGTGGTCTTCACTCAGGTTGAGCAATGGGCCATTATCATTTTCTATGGGACTCCTAAGCCCTCTCTATGAAGAAGCTAAAGGCACTGGTCAGACATGGGGGTGGGATGTAGGGTTTTTACAGGTGAAATCAGGTTTGAGTCTTGATTTACCCATTCACTTCCTGAGGCCTGGCTTTTTAATTGAGTAGAACTTTCTTGTGTGTCAGTAATTGGTGATATAGTCCAAGCAAGCATATGCTGCTTGCCAGGTGAAGGGATGGTGTGGCTATCTGGAGAATAGCCCAAATTACCCACCTGGCGTGTGTTTCTATAGGTACAAAGCTACTGGAAGTTTTATTTAGCTTTAAGAAGACATATACCAAAGAGTCCAGCCTTATAAAAGAGGTGGATTTTGAAGTGACTCTTCCAATTTCATTTAAAACAATAAACTTCACATTACCAATTATGTTGGGTTGCATAGTTCACTGAAGTGGCTCAGGGTAAAGCATTTGCCATTTGAGAGTGGGAAAAGCAGGGAAGGTGAAATAAAATAAGATTGAAGTGATCACATGCTCAGTAAAACAGAATTGTGTGTTCACATCTGCCCCTTAAAGGAAATCGTCACTGTGTGCAGTTTGGTCTGTAGTAGATTCTGTGACAGGTTGTTGCAGCATGATGAAACTTAAAGGAGAAAAATACATTTTCTCCTTTGTACTTGGTGATTTCTGTAACTACAACAGTACTGATTATAGCCAGGACTGTTAGAAGAATACACACGTTGCCTTCTTCATTTGAAAAGTGCCATAAGCTATTTGATGAAAATGCACCACAACCAAGTAGAAGGAAAAAAAAGAATCCTAAGTTTCAGCTGTTTAGTAAAAAGGTGTAAAAGTAAGAAAAAATCACCAAACCTCAAGGTGTGGGCTAATGGGGCTTTTTAGGACTGGTTTCTAGCTGTAGCCAGTAGCCCACACCCTTTAATCCCTAAGGTTTATTTCTTGAGCCTATAGCAGGAAGCCATGATCAGAGCTAACCTGGTGGAGAAGGAGAAATAAATGTTAAATGTGCAATGTGTACCTTAATTATCCTGAGATAGGACTTGAAAATAAGCTTTTTATTAACTTTACACTCAGAGCTGTCAGTGCCAAGGGATTTGCCAAAGTGAAACATGCCTGGCCAATATAAGATACAGAGATGTACTGCATGGGTCCATTTGGCTAAAGCTATTATGAATTCAGACTCTGGACTGGTTCACTTTGAACTGGCTCCCAATGAGCTTGGAGGCACTGGAGTGAGTCCATTATGGGTCAGTTTCTCTTCGGTTAGTCTCTTCCCTAGTCACAGACATAGCTCCAAATCTTTGATCAAGTAACCTAAATACATATTCTCTCTGCCAAGGAGCCAAGCTTTACCCTTCTTCTTGCTTTATTTTCCTCCTTTAATCTGACCTCTTCATGTAGCAGTACCTTGGCTTCCCTCCTGAGTTCTCAAATGCTTTTTGCCTGGCTTGCTTTATTCTTCTATCTGGGTGTTTTATTGGCATGTAAAATATATTCAAACACTATTTTGGCGTCCCTTTCCCTTCAATCTCATTCATCTGTGACTTCTGAATGTCTCCTCCATTCCTGCCTCCTGCATCCTATCTTTTATTAAATGCCCTGAATTTTGTCTCTGGAATAGCTTTTCTCTTTACATTCCTACCACTACCACTCCCTGTCAAATCCTTTAGATTCTTTCCTTCTTTGTTTTCCTTTTTCCCCCTTTCTTTCTTTCCCTCACCTCCCTTCCCTTCCGTCCTTGACCTGGCCTGCTATAAAAGCCTCTTTTTGTTTTTAGTCTGCTCTCCAATTCACTATGTCCTGCATATTAGGACTAATCTTCCTGAAGTCCATTTAATTCTTAAGAGCACTGATACCTAGTGAGTGGATATTAAGTGGTGTGGATTTTTATGGAATCTGAGAGTTTCTAACAATAAGAATTGCTTGATACATTAAATACCTTCCTGTTCACATGATGGTTTAGCTGGACCAGGCCACTCACCATTATCCAACATAACTTTTGTTAGTCATACTGTGTGCCTCTGCTTATGCCATTCTTTTAACTTGGAGTATCTTTCTCCTCCTTTTCCCATCTCTACTTCTCTGCTTGTTGAGAATGAACCATATTCAAGAAGTAGTTTAAGTGACACCTCTTTCATGCAGCCTTCCTTAATTTTTCTTTCATGCTCCATAGCCAAAATAATTTCTCCCTTCTTGAAACTCTCTTGATACTTTGTCCATTCTTCTTTTATGGTACTTACCTTATTCTGAAAACATTATTGCTATTTATCACTTTATCTCCTCTACTAAAGTTTAAATTTCTTGAAGGCTATGATATCTGTCCCTTATTCTGCAAGAGTGCCATGCATACAGGGGCCATCCATTATATATTTAATTGAACTGCCATCGTGATCTCAGGGTTAGCCTTAACATTTATTGAAAATATCTATCTAAATTATTGTTTCAGTTTAAATAATTGTCAAATCTATTATGATCCAGCAATGCTATGAAACAGTATAATAGGGCAGTTATTTTTTAATAGTTAAGCTTTAGAAGTGCTCTGTCCAATAAATACATGGTTGTATAAATTTAAATTGGTTACAATGAAATAAAACTAAAAAATTGGTTCCTTAGTCACACCAGCCACATTTCAACTGTTCAGTAGCCACATGTAGCTAATGATTACTGTATTGGAAAGTGCAGCTATAGAACATTTCCATTGCTGTAGAAAGTTCTGTTGGGTAGTGCTGTTGCGCAACAAGGGTTCTCCATGTTTTTTTCCATCTAGAAACATGTTCACAAAGGCAACTGTTTTTATGGTTTTATGCAGAGTTATTCAGTCTTTAATGCCATAGTGTTGCCACTTTCCTTCCCTCTCAGAACACAAATCAGTAACATAAGAATCACTTTGATTCCATTTGAGAGAGAAAGGAAATATTTATATGACATCAAACACCAAAATTCCAGATGAAAATTTGAAGAATAATTACAAGGAACTTGCTCTTTCACATATAAATTGTATTAGAAATAACACTAATTAAATACTATGGTACTTGTGTGGAAGCAGACAGACAAGTAACTGAACAGGGTCTCTTTTGGAAATAGTAGACTATTTCCAAATACACTATGGATTTTTCAATAAAGAGCCATTTCATACCTGTGGACTGGGGGAAAAGATGTTTTTTCCCAATAAATGTGATTAGGACAGGACTAGTCATTTAAAGGAAATTTAATAAGCCTATGTGTATATTCAGAATTTAGATCAAAATTAGTTCCAGCGATCAAAGATTTAAATGAAAAAAACTATAAAGGTACTAGAAAATATTTTATATTTTAAATTTTATTTAGTTATCATTTAACATATTTATAATATTTTTAGAGTTTTGAGATTGAGGGTTTTCTAATCATTTTATGAAGACTGAAGGCTTAAAGATTAGTAAATTTTACCTTCAAAGAATCTGTATGGCAAAAAAAAACTAGGAAATATCTGTGACCTATAACAAAGGGTAGATATTCTTAGTATATAAATAACTCCTACATATTAAAAAAATAAATGTCCTAATAGAAAAATGGTGAAAAGTTATGAACAGAATATTAATAAAAACGGAATACCAATAGACAAACTCACTTTGCAAGTAAAAAATAATAGTTTTTACCTATCAGATTAGAGGAAGTTTAAAATGTAGTTTTGGTAAGGTTGTGGGAATATAGATGATCTAATGCACCATTTAAATTGGTACATTTCCAGAGGTGTATTTGGCAATCTGTATAAAAATGTAAAATGTACATACCTTCTATGATCTAGCAATTTCATTAGAATTTATTCTAAGATAAAGTGCTAGAAGATATATACATAAGAATATTCATTAACATTTTGTGTATAGTAAAAAAAAAAAGTGCCATAAACAACCTAACTGGCTCTAATACTGGATTGACTAGTTAAATTGAGATCTGTTTTAGCCAGTTACTACATACACATTAAAGATAATGTAAACCTACATTTATTGATATGAATTGATATGGCAAATACAGGTTACAACACAGCATAATTCAATTTCTATATACATCTGTGTATTTCTATACACCTACATGTGCATATAAGCATATGAAAATGAATAGAAAATTATTCACTGAAATGCTAGTTATAGGTGGAGGGACTTGGAATTTTCTTTTAAAAAAAAACATTTGTGCTTGGGGCGCCTGGGTGGCTGAATCATTTAAGCGTCAGACTTCAGCTCGGGTCATGATCTCGTTTGTGGGTTCAAGTCCCAGGTTGTTCTCTATGCTAACAGCTCAGAACCTGGAGCCTGCCTTGGATTCTGTGTCTTCCTCTCTCTCTGCCCCTCCCCTGCTCACACTTTGTCTCTCTCTCTCTGTCAAAAATAAACATTAAACAAAAATAAAAATGCGATTTTAGTTATTTGTATTTCCAGGGACAATGATAAAAGCATATGTGATATTAATGCATATAAAGTTCTGATCTCAGCACACAGTACTCAAATACTTAATGCATGGTGGTAGTTATTTTTATGCTTATATCATTGACAAGATAAGCTAGTCAGATGTAAATTTCAGAAGGATTCAAGTGTTAAATGTGAAAAAAGGAAAATATGTAATAGCTAGAGTAAAATAAAAGTGACATGGAAGGATTTTGTAATAAAAATAAAGGAAGAAACAAGAAAAATGGGTCATTTTATTTAACATTGAAAATGTATATGTGCAAAAACCACAACAGAAACGTAAAGACAAATTGGGACAAATAATCACAATATGTGATAGATTGAGACCTATATTTACTCCAAAATATAATTATCCATCAGCTAACCACCCCCAAATAATAAAGTGTTATTTGGATTCTTATTTTTTTATATTACAAATACATACATACCAACATATGCTTATTGCAGTATTTCACATCCCAATTCTAATAACACCTGCAGTATTTCTGGTGTTACGGATTGGTGGGGAAAGGACCACACATTGTAATGTCCTGATTTACTTAGGGAGAAAGCTTCATAAGGTGGCAGCGGATGCAGAATATCCTGTCATGGACTTACCCTGATCCCTAGTTCCCTATAGATTTATACCTGCTAGTGCCACTATCTGTACAGGGAATAGTCCTGCCAGGTCTGAAAATATAGCTGATTTTCCCCTGAAACATGAGTTTGTTGTTGTTTTTTTTTATACTCAGAGTCTATGTCACCATTCTGAAAAAAGAAAAAAAGTTGTATTAATAATCTGTGAACTTCCATTTAAGGGGATGTTTAGAACTAACAACAGACTCTTCTGGTTCTTGAATCAAACTCGGCATTAACAAGGGCACACTCTCAGATGGGGAAAGAAAGCCATATCAGTGCCCAGATAACCCTGTGCAAAACACCTGCCTTCAGCTTTCTAGGATACAAAAAGTCTATTTCCCTAAGGTCTAATCCAAAATTCTTATTTAATACCCTTTTTAATGGGTTGCTTAATATATTTTTTTCTTTCTGACCTTTTAATACTCATTGGAAAAGACTATTTTTTAAAACTTTTTTTTTATTTAAATTTTTTTTAACGTTTATTTATTTTTGAGACAGAGAGAGACACAGCATGAACGGGGGAGGGGCAGAGAGAGAGGGAGACACAGAATCGGAAGCAAGCTCCAGGCTCTGAGCCATCAGCCCAGAGCCCGACGCGGGGCTCGAACTCGCGGACCTCGAGATAGTGACCTGAGCTGAAGTCCGACGCTTAACGACTGAGCCACCCAGGCGCCCCTTTTTAAAACTTTTTAAGGTTAATATGATAAAATTAGGAAGAATAATATGAACCCCATGTATCTATGACACATCTTCAACAATTATTTAATACGTTGTTTTGATAGTGAGTTTGAACCAAGGACTGTGACCAAAATCTCATATATATGTATTGAAAAATCTCATATATATTTATTTGTATATAGCTATTAAAATGACTGTTCTGGGATAAGAACCCAGCCAGTCTAGCTCCAGAAACCATTGCATTTAAACATGACACAAAACTCTATATACATATATATGCTAAAGTAATTTAGTTATTTTTTTTCCTGAAGGCCTTTATAAGAGGTTCTTTGGATTCCTTTGTGTAGCTTTCAAATTTTCTATATTAGGGTATGTTACTTCTATAATCATAAAAATGCATGATATTAAAATTGACTTAAAGCCTCAGATTGTGCCATGGACATAAATCTTTCAACTCTTCTATTTTGTCTTTTTTTTTTCTTTTTTAAAAAGGTAATATGAGGCATTAGTAGTATGATACATATTAATCAAAAGCCCAATTATTATTTAGAGGTATTACTTGTAGTCTGATGATAGAAAGATAACTGCATTTTGCAACTGAAAAGAGTAATGGGAATACCCCTGAACCTTTTGCTTTGGAACCTAAAATGTACAATTATTTTCAAGTTGAGCCTAGTGAGAAGCCTTGTGACCCTTTTGTGATATTGTTTCCTTTCTTACCCAGCCTAAACCCTGTAGTATGTTCCTCTTGCTAATATCGTTATCTAATTCTAGATTCATCTTGTCACTAAACCTGCCCATACCCCCACCTACCCAACCACCATTCTTGGATCCATCTAACCACCACTTTCTATGCTCCAACATCTATGGCTGAACTATCCTTGCAGAAAATCATACTTTTATCAGGTCTAGTGCCACAACCAGTGTATGGTCTCCAGCCTCATCTGGGGTCTCCAGAGCTGCTAGGAAGACTTTTTATATGTGCCTATTAAACTTTATCTCCCATCAGTTCTCCATTGTAGCTATTCCAAATATTCACCATTTATCTCAAACTATATTCCCCATTCAAGCCGATCCTGTCATCTTTTATTTCACTGTTATACTTGACTTTCTAGCTCTATACTTGCATGTGAGTTTGTGTGTGCACACACCTCCCTTTCCCCTCCTTTCCTTTACTCCTCTAATTCTTAGTGTTTTGTTCAAAGTAAATAATTCTGGATTCTGTGTTCAGGAATTTCATGTCTTTCATTATCCTCCTAGGCAGATAGGTTAACATTATACAGAAGAAGGACCCTCCTCAATTATAACCAAGGAGAAAGATATACGTGTGTGTGTGTGTGTGTGTGTGTGTGTGTGTGTGTGTGTGAACGGTGTGGTGGAAGGAAGTAGATCTTTCATTTCACTTCTGTTATTTGATATCTTCAACTTTTGTTCCATTGCCCATCCTTTTCTTTCCATTGAATCGTTTTTGTGAAACTCAACCCTGGAATAATTGTCCATTGCCTTCTTTCTTACAATTGAGCACAGTTGGAAAAAAATCACACAGTTTTGTAGACTGGTATCACTTATAAATTCATGACTTTTCACCTCATTTGAACCCTCAATGTTACCTAGATATTCTGTGTTCACTAATGACTTCTTTCCCTCTAGCCCCAAACTGACTATTTCAAATTTCCTTTTCAACTACCTCTCTACTCACTCAACAGTTGACACTGTCTGCTACTTCACATAGAAAAAAGAAGTGAAATGAAAGCTCCCTCAAATAAAAATGAGACAATTACTAACTCCAGCGAAAACAAAAAGTTGTATAAGAAAGGAAATTAAGTTATAATATACTATTTAGTTTGGAAGTAAATATTCCTAATCCTGTAAAACTTTGGTATAGCTATATCTGAAGAATTGAGGGAAGGTAACCGGTCATTATCTTCCATATTAAGAAGTCAGTAGTAATATATAATATTGGCTAATTAAGTAAAACTAAGAGCATATTATTTGTAACCATGGAGATAAATAACAAAAGAAATAGCTTAAAAAGTTCAAAATTGTCTTTAGGAAGAAGGACTCAGGAGGAGGGAGCAGAATACTGCTGTTTTATGTTAATCTTGTAGTACTATATAAATATTTGAAAAAAATAATTTTCAAAAAGTTAAGGTATACTGTCTTTTGTGGCACCTTGGAGGGGGTAAGCTGCTTTAGGATTAAGATGAACATCTCTTTCCCAGTTACTGGCTGCCAGAAACTCATTGAAGTGGTAGATGAGTCCAAACTTTGTATCTTTTAGGAGAAGTGTATGACCATAGAAGTTGCTGCTGATGCTCTGGGTGAAGAATTGAAGGGTTACATGGTCTGAATCAGTGGTGGCAATGACAAACAAGGCTTCCTCATGAAGCAGGGTGTCTTGTCTCATGGCTGTGTCTACCTGCTGCTGAGTAAGGAGCATTTCTGCTACAGACTAGGGAGGAATGGAGAAAGAAAGCACGAATGTGTTTGGGGTGCATTATGGACACCAATCTCAGTGTTCTCAACTTGATCATTGTGAAAAAAGGAGAGAAGGATATTCCTGGACTCACTGATACTACTATGCCTCATTGCCTGGGGCCCAAAAGAGGTCACAGAATCTGAAGACATTTTAGTCTCTCTAAATAAGATGACGTCTGTCGGTATGTTGTGAGAAGGCCCCTAAACAAGAGGGCCAACAAGTCCAGTCAAAAAAGAGATGTTCTAAGAGTAACAAATAAGATCAGAAATCAGGGGAAAAAAAGTTAAGGTGCAGAGCAATGAGGATGGTATGATTCATGGTAATGGGTTTGCCCTGAGTCTTTTTGATAGGCATGTCAACTTTCACTTAGAAAAATTTCTACTACCTTTTAGTCATGGCTGAATCTCACCTACTTTATGATTTCCCTCTGATCAAAAACTTGGGAGAAACTGTTTTCTAAGAGGAGCTGGCTCCTTTAAATAGATCACAGTGGGGGTACACAGTGGTTTCAGAACCTTGGATAGGAAATGTCACTAAACAGCTTCTTTGGCCACCAAAAGTCCATGGTTGGAGAGTTTTCCAGTTAGGCTTTTTTTCAACATTTGGGTCAGGAACCACAGAGACCTTCCTCCTGGGTCTGGTATTCTCTTCTTGGGCCTTATATTTGCTACTTTATACTTGTAGCAAACAGTGCCAAAATAGAAGACGCTTTTATTATCTGGTTCACACAGGACAAAACTTAAAAAATGATAACTTTTGAGCATTTAAGATGTGTCAGACACACTTATAGAGCAAGTCTGTGAGAGAAGTATCTATTCACAGGGAAAAGGTGAGGATGTGACAAAGGGTACCCAAGGTAATGAAAAATGCTATATTGGGATTCATAACTCAGCTCCCTGTGATTTTATCTCTGACATACTCTGTGACCTTGAGCATGTCACTTCCCCATGCTAGTTCTAAATTTTCTGTAGAATGGAAAGGTTGGACTACATAATTCTCAAACTTTAGGATACATTGGAATTACCTGGGATGCTTGTTACAAAGGCAGCTTCCTATGGCCTCATCCCTAAAAGTTACTGAACTAATTAGGTTCTCTGGAAGTGGTGGGGGGGGGGCAGCAATAGATATTTTTAAAAAGCTCATTTGGTGTTTTTGATATATGTGGGTCTTTAATCATAAATGAATGAATCCTGGACTCCGTGTTCTTTTCCAGCTCTAATATTTTTGACATAGTATCCAGGTGGCACTGATAAGGATATGACTGAAAGGAGAGGTAGGGGTTGAAGGAAACCTTTCTCTCATTCATTGATTCACTGAATCAGGAAATATTCAAGTGCCTATTATGTACCTAATGAAGAGCTATTATCTGGTTTTTCTATATATGTTTTATTAATTTTGGGTGACTTGGCAAGGAATTGGGAAATCAAGAATGGTATCTTTTAATATCTGGACCAGTGCTTAGATATATGTACATTAGAAACTAATGTAAGAAGTGATATGATTTATCACAACTACTAAAAAGTGAAAATGACCCAAATGTCCATCAACTGATAAGTAGACAAATTTTGGTATATAGATATAGTAGAATATTAATCACCCATGGAAAAGGAATGGAATGTTGACACTTTCTACAAAATGGGTGAGATTTGACAACATTATGTTAAGTGGAGGGAACCAGATATAGAATGCCATATATTATATAATTCCATTTTTATGACATGTTCAGAATAGGAAAATCAATAGAGGTAGTAATATTAGTTGTTGTCTGGGGATGAGCTTGGGGCATGGATTTGCATCAATGGGGAGTAACTATTAAGTGGTATGAGGGTTCTTTTTGGAGTGATAAAAATGTCTAAAATTGATTATATTGATGATTAAGCAAATCTCTGAATATACTAAAAACCAATGCCTTGTACACTTTAGATGGTGAATTTATGGTATGTTACTTATATCTCAATAATATTATATATATATTATTGGCATTTTGAGATTATATATATATATACATTGACATTTTAACATTATTGGGATATAAATAACATACCATAAATTCACCCATCTAAAGTGTGTGTGTACATATACAAACATATGTATATGTATATAATTATAAACTAAAATTATTTGTTGCCTGTTCACCATGTTGGAAGAAAGTATACCAACCCTTAATATGAATGGAAAATCAAGCTCATGCTAGTTTTATCAGTCTCTTTTTAAATATTTATTTTTTAATGTTTATTTATTTTTGAGAGAGAGAGTCCATGCATGTGTGAACATGGAGGAGCAGAGAGAGGGTTACAGAGAATCCCAAACAGGTTCTGCACTGTCAGTACAGAGCCTGATGGGGGGCTCTAACTCAGGAACTGTGAGACATGACCTGAGCTGAAATCAAGTGTCAGATGCTTAACCTTAACTGACTGAACCACCCAGGCACCCCATCAGTCTCTTTTTTATGTACACACATTTTCAATCTCTCTTTGTTCCCACTTCAGATGGGTTTTAGGGGTCCATCTCATTGAATTTAGTTGGGTACTTTGAAGCAATTTGTTCACCATTAGTATGTAATCCTTTGTTACTTTTGCTTTAGTTACATTTGAACATCTTTGTCCATTAACCAACCACAGCAGCTGGTATGGTTGCTCTTGACCTTGCCTGCTTTTGTAGTTGTGTAAACAGTGGCACAGTGTGCGTGCCTTGAAAAAGGTATATCAAAATAAATAGAATGTCCCTAGTGTATTATTTAGTCAGAAAGTAGTGTAATTCAGATTGAATAAAAATTTCAAGTATATTCTTAAATTCTTTCTTCCTAGGGTACTGATCAATATCCCTATCACCACCTCAGGGAGGGTTTGGATATCTTTACCTTCCATTATTTATTCTAAATATAAGTCTTAGTGTCATAGGAGATGACCATGGTTTCTCTATTTTAGAATGCATCAGCTCTTAAGATAAGGACATTTCTTTTTCATCTTTCTGTTCCCAGCAATTAGTGTGTGGCACCTATTGAGTTCTTAATGGATGCTTGTTTAATAAAAAGAATGTCTTCTGCAGTGTTTCACTTGGGCATCTGAATAGTTTCCTTCATGCAAATAAGATTCTAGGCTTGCCTTTGGATTCAGTGTTTCTGAAGTGAATATGCAGATTCAGCTCCTTGCTATATACACACAGGCATGCAGCACATGAATTTTCAAATACCTAAATATTAACCTCATGCCAAAACCTATTAACTAATAGCTGGTCTATAAACCATGTAAAGAGATTAGAAGCATACATGAAAGTGTCCTCCCCATCAGAAAGCATTGCAGAATACAGATTGAAATTTAATCTAATTTTGCTCAGTTTCAACTCTCCTATCATTTTTATTAGTCTTCACAGTAAAAGCTATTCAGGGGGCCCACATAGCAGTGAAAAGATTGGCCTAGCCACTTATGTGCCCAGCATTTCTAAACGGCTTAGAACCTTCTTAATAAAGATCATAATTTGAACCTTTTGCTCTTCTGCTTCTGAAAATTGGAACAAAGTAAAATCATATGTCTTGGGACTAATCAGAAATCGAAGCCCAGAAATCCATTTGCTTGGTTTTGGAGAGCACATGCAAGTTGTTGGTTATATTTGGAGATGCATAATTGAAAACACTTTTATATTTGTATAGAACATTAAAGTTTTTATAGCCTTCATATATCAAATATTTCAATTGAGCCTTGGAACAACCCTTCAAGATAAACCAGACCTTGGAGCTAAAATCATAGGGATCAAAGACATCTAAAAGCAGGTAGTTTAACTGCCCACCCTACTTGGCAGGTGCCAAAACTGAGACACAGAGAGTGTCACTGGTTGGCTCAAAGTGGTACTGCAGGTTTTCCTATGTGGGGCATTCACTTTATAAATGCCTGATGATACTCAGAGGTGGAAAATGTCATTGAAGCCACTATAGTGCTCAAGGTTGGCAGGCAAGGACTAGAACCTGGAAGTCCCTGGCTTGGGGTATGAAGCACAGAGTTCTCTCTCCCTCAGTACCTTTTAAACACATCAGCTTGACTTTTTCCTATCATTGACTTTACTATAATCCTCTAAATATATATACCTCCTGCAGCTTCCAAAGCAGTTAAACTCCAATCAGTGGACATAAAATTTCCTGGTCTGACAATCTTAGTTTTATGTTGCCCTCAGTATTTCAGGTTGCCTGAAGTGCCATATTGATTAAGCTACATTCTGGAGAACTAAATATATGTAGAATATTACATGGCTCTCCTGCTGAACACAAAACTGTAAATTAATGTGTCTTGTGTCTCTCTTGTTGACATCATAGAGTATGTAGACCTAAAGTACAACTGTAATATTCTTTGCAGGACCATGTATTTTACTTGTAATGTTTATAAAATGAATGGTTGTTCAAATGTAGAACCTATGACAAAACACGGATGTTTATATAGGAGGTGACACAGTGGAAGAAGGATTACAGTGAGGACATGTAAAGTGAGAGGCCAAAAAGGGCTGGAGGAAGAAAATAATAAAATGGACGAATTTCAGGGCACCTTTCCACTGTGGAGGTCATGGCAAAGTTCAGTCAGTACATCAATCCTGAATATGGTTAGTGGTGTATAAACATGTTTTGCTTTTTTTTTTCTATTGGTGTTTTGTAAGTTTCTGTGTTATCAGTATAACTGAAACCATGGCAGAAATGTAGAGCCTAATAATTTGGGAGATTAATTAGAAGTGCTGCAGGGGCACCTGGGTGGCTCAGTTGGTTAAGTGTCTGACTCTTGATTTCTGCTCAGGTCATAATCTCATGGTTGTGGGATCTTGCCCTGCATCCAGCTCCACACTGACAGCACAGAGCCTGCTTGGAATTCTCTCTCTCTTTCTCTGCCCTTTTCCCACTTACCCACACATGTGCATTCACTCACTCTCTTAAAATAAATAAACTTAAAAAAAAGTGCTGCAGATGACAGGACATTTGTAACTGAAGAGGTAGAGATTCTGAGACAAATGGTGCTGAAAGTAGCACAGAATGAATCCTAGTTTGAGAAAAGTGGCTAAAGTAGATATTGGTGCACATATATTTTTCCCTTCTGCTCTTTTGGCTCCTCCCTCCAAAATCTCCACAGTAGATTGTTCTGCCTTTAAGATACCCCCTTTCCCCCAACGCTGCCCTAAGTTTCAATAGACAAGTTTCTCAGGTCAGTATTTTGTGATATATGGCTTAAATTATTCCAAATTTCTAATGTATCTGGCTCCTCCCAGTTCTTAAATTATTTCTACTAAACTAAATTGCTATTGGGACTGTTAAACCTCATCTCCTGCAGTAGCCAGCTACCAGATCACAAAAAAAACTTATCTGAACACCACAAGAATTTTCTTTGGGCTACAAAGTCAAGCATCTAGGTTATCACATAAGCATTAATTTTTAGTGCTTTAATTTGACCCAGAGCATTTTGTTGTGTGTGATGGGCTTTCTACTTCTTTTGCTTTGGAAAAATCTGGAGTCTAAGTGTAAGCATTTTTTCTTTCTTAATTCTAAAAGCAATTTTCTGTGTTTTTCCTTTGAGTAGGAATGAAAGCATTTGACTAAAGAACCTTGAACACTTATTCTTTTTTTAGTTTAGTTTCAGTTAATCCTTCTTAGGTTGTTGATAAACAGCTCCGCAATTCTGAACACAGTGAAGGAAAGGACAGCATCCTTTTAGGCTCTGGATGCCTCACCATGTGAGAGATCAGAGAATTTATAAAATGTGGTATCCCTGAAAGGACTTGAAATCAATCTCTAGGGCAACAGTATTCCACACAGGAATGCACCACTGCAAGATCATTGCTTGGTAGCACTGTAATTATGGGCAGGTCACTTCTGTGAGCCTGCGTCAGTATCTATGCATAATGAAGTAATTATCTCAAAGGGTTGCTGTGGGGATTAAATGAGGTAGTACATGGTCTGCTAGCATCTCATTAGCAATATTTTATTACCACCGCCACAGATGCCCAGGACTATCCTCAGAAGAGATTTTGACTCAGTAGGCCTGGAGTTGTGGTACAGGCATGTGAATTATAACAAAGGTCCTTGGGTGTTCTGATGGTGACCTCTTAAGGACTACTGCTCTAGGCACTGATTCTCAAACATGAAGTATTTTATAATCACCTGGGGGAAGGGGACTTATTATAAAATGAACCTGTAAGTCCCACCTCTAGAAATTGTGCTACTACTCTAGATCTGGTAGGAGGGCCCAAGAATGTGCATTTTGACTATAACTCCAGGTGATTTGAATGCTGGTGGTCTACAGAGCACCCTTTGGGAAACATTGCTACAGAGGAATCACATTATCACCCTGTTATGGACTGAACGTTTGTGTCTCCTTCCCACGCAATTCATATGTTGAAACCCTAACCCCCCAGTGTGATGGTATTTGGAAGTTGGGACTTTGGGAGTTAATTAGGTTTAGATGATTTCTAAGGATAGAGATAGAGGTCCCATGATGGGATTAGTGCCCTTATGTGAAGAGAGACAGAGACAAGAAATCTGGGGCAGGCACACACACCAACATACACACACACTCTCTTTCTACCACGTGAGGACACAGGGAGAAGGTGGCTGTCTGCAAGCCACGAAGAGGATACTCAACCAGAAACCTAATCTGCTGGCACCTTGATCTGGTACTTGTCAGCATCTAGTACTGTGATAAATAAATTTCTGTTGTTTATACCACTTGGTCTATGGAAGTTTTTAGTAGCAGCCCAAGCCAACTAAGACACATACCCCTTCTTCACTGCATTTGTCTATAGCAATAATCTTTTAAGATTGCTAAGGTACCATTAAAATGGCCCACATCACACAGGTAATGCTGCTGACTCACTTTCAGTGGAACAAAAGGCACAAGCTATAAAGTATTCTTTCAGTCACAGTAAGGAATTAGCACAGAAGTGTATCCTCTACCTCCTGACAAAGGGCATGTAATTGTAAGGTGGCTGCAGGAGGCATATATAGTTTGTAGCGATAGAATGAAAGAGAAAAGCCAATTAACTATGTGGGAAGAGACCCTTTGACAATATACCTTTGACCCTTGGGTCATTAGCATTGTGACCTAATCAATTGAGCTTACCAGCCAGTAGCCACAAGAAAACCATAGGAAAAAGGAAGCAGGATTACATAGAGTTTTTATTAGCCATTCATTATGTGACTGGTACTTAACGAGCCTGGTGACATTTTTTTAGTGACAAAATGTTTTATTTGATTTCTTTGAAATACATTTTCATTCTGTCATACCTGAAAAGAGAAAAATGAGGGCTTTCAGAAATTTTGAATCCTCATTTGTCCTTAGCCCATGTTGCACAACACCTGGTTCTCTACTCATTGTAGAAATGGAACTTTCCATTCATACTTATTTCTAGCTCTCTATAGCATTTTGAAAACCCACTAACTGCAAAGTTCTACATGGCTTAATAACTGCCCCCTACATACAGACATACCCTGTTTAGGCTTCTTGTCTTCTCTTCTTTTTGAGCACTGTCTCAGGTCAATGGTACCCCTGAACTTTCTGACAAATGTGTAAAAGACAGAAGTTTGTGTGGTTGTTTATCCTCCAATTGTAAATTCTTGTGGTCTAGGCTATACCCAGGATCAGCACTTGTGTGGAAAAGCTTAAAGGAAGTGCATTCTTGAAAGTCCATCTTTTTGAAATACAGCAGAAATCTTCAGTCTTACACTTCTGGAACCTAGAATCCTAAATTACCTTAGATCCTCACAAGTTTTGTTCACTTTCAGGTTTTTCAAGTGTTCCAGGGAAATTTGCTTAGAAGTTTATAGAACTAACTCTTCTAAAACATGCTCTATTTGAGGGGTTTCTAGATAGCTTAGTTGGTTAAGCATCTGACTCTTGATCAAAGCTCAGGTCAAGAGATTATGCCCATGTGGGGCTCTGTGCTGACAGCACAGAGCCTGCTTGGGATTCTCTCCCTCCATCACTGCCCCTCCCCTGTGTGCTCTCTCTCTCTCTTTCTCTCTCTCAAATAAAATTTAAAAT
Organism: Panthera uncia; assembly: GCF_023721935.1. Taxonomy (NCBI): domain Eukaryota; kingdom Metazoa; phylum Chordata; class Mammalia; order Carnivora; family Felidae; genus Panthera; species Panthera uncia. The sequence continues at coordinate 81,015,411 of NC_064817.1, forward strand.
AAAATGTGATCTCTTTGAAATAGTATACTAAGCAAAGTTCAGTAAACTAAATTAGGTTGATGGACAGCTTCATGAAGACAAGTAAGTTATTTATTTCTCCAGATTTCTGTATTTCTTAAGTTCTTGGAATCTTGGGTTCTAAATATTCTTTACTTGTAGTTTTCAGAGAGCAGTGAACATTGCTCTCTAAGTGCCTGAATTTTTTGCCATGGGACAACCATATTTCTTGAGCTATGCATTCAATTTGACTCTTAAGAGGGGAAAAAGATTATTTCTAAGACATGATTTCCACAAATTAAGATTAAAAGGTATTTATTTTTTTCATTTGTGTAGAATATAGCTGTTCACAGTCTGCATTTTGGAGAAAACACTCAAAGGTTAGTGTTAATAGTTTTTTACAAGTTTATTTTCAGTGGCAGGGAAGGGGGAGGAGAGAGGGAGAGAGAATCCTAAGCAGGCTCCTGCTCAGCATGGAGCGCAATGTGGGGCTTGATATCACAAACCCTGAGATTGTGATCTGAGCCAAAACCAAGAGTAGGGTGCTTTACTGACTAAGCCACCCACATGCCCTTCCAAGGTTAGTTTTATAATTTTGTGTCATATGGATACAAACTCATCTCTTAATACCATTTGATTTTTTTAATGTTTCATGTTTTTATTTGAATTCTAGTTAGTTAACATATAGTGTAATATTACTTTCAGGAGTAGAATTTAGTGATTCATCGCTTTCATATAACACCCAGTGCTCATCACACCAAGTGCCCTCCTTAATACCCATCACTCATTTAGCCCGTCCTCCTACCTACCTCCCATCCAGCAACCCTCAGTTTGTTCTCTATACTGAAGAGTCTCTTTGATGGTTTGCCTCCCTTTATTTTCTTTCCCCCATGTTAATCTTCTTTGTTTCTTAAATTCCACATATAAGTGAAATCATATGGTATTTGTCTTTCTCTGACTTATTTTGCTTAGCATAATGTACTCTACGTCCATCAATGTCATTGCAAATGCCAAGATTTCATTGTCTTTTATGGAAGAATAATATTCTATTCATCAGTCAGTGAACATTTGGACTCTTTCCATAATTTGACTATTGTTGATAATTCTGCTATAGACATCAGAGTACATGTGCCCCTTCAAATCAGTATTTTTGTATCCTTTGGGTAAATACCTAGTAATGCAATTACTGGGTCATATTGTAGTTCTATTTTTAATTTTTTGAGGAACTTCCATACTGTTTTCTGGAGTAGATGCACCAGTTTGCATTCCCACTCAGTGAAAGAACGTTTCTTTTTCTTCACATCCTTGCCAATACTCGTTTCCTGTGTTGTTCATTGTAGCCATTCTGACAGGTGGTATGTCATTGTAGTTTTGATTTGTATTTACCTGATGAAGAGTGATGCTGAGTATCTTTTCATGTGTCTGTTGGTCATCTGTATGTCTTCTTTGGCTTTATGAACTCTTTTCCACTTTATGACATGGACAGTTTCTTTTGGTAATTATTAGTAAGCAATACTTGTTGTGTAATAACTTAAATAGGACTAATATCTTCAGTAAAGGAAAACCATTAGCAATTACATGAACCAGGATATATGCTATAGGTTAAGAGATTTAATTTTTTTAAGATTGAAAAACAAAAGAAAAAGAACCTGACATACGTTGTGTTGTGAAAGTGAACCCCTTGTTTGTCTTAAGATTTTCTACTTTGAGACTAGTTATCAGATTTAGCCTTTATTTCTAGAGTGAAATAAAGATTCACTGAGATTTTAACAAGTTATCATTTGTTAACTGACATTAATGTAAACAGGAGGTCTTATTTCAAACAAATTGTTAGCATTGACCATATAAAGATTAAGTAAATTCAAATTAATATGTTATTTACCCTCTTTATCATCCATATTAGCCTGAGTTTGGTCTTTATCCTTAACACGCTTATCAGACTAGTTTTGCATATTTCACCACAAGGCTTTTGATAGTACTCATTAGAAAATCACCACTTCTTGAATGAATGAACCTATTGTTCTTATTATCTAGATGGAATATTCTCAAAAAGATGATGGGAGCTCTAAGACATATTCCCTCTTCCTCCATCTAAATAGAATTAAACCTTGTACTGCAGTGATGAAGAAAGGGACATCAGTACATGAGCTTCTTGTGTTTTTTTTTTTTTTTAATATAGCACATAATAGGAAAGCCAAACCATGATCTGAATCTTAGCATGACCAAGGGTGCCAAAATAGTGCTGGGCTGTGGGTCAAGAGATTTGGGTTCCAGGCTGGATTCTGCCACTGTGTGATCTCACACAGATGCTTTTTGGCCTTGATTTTCTGACTTGTTTTCAAAGAGATAGATTGTTTTAGATGACTAACTACTTTGTTCTCTAACAGTTAAAAGCCCATGATTCTATGCTTTACATTGCTATCTATGAGATGATTTTACTCCCTCAATTTATTCACACCCCTTCCTTGCATCCCATTGAGTACATTTAATATACAGGTGATGGAACACATTGACCTCTATTCTGGAAAATAGTCCCAGACCAGGACATTTTTCATAACTCCAATAATTTCTAGGAATATAAGACTCTTCCGCATCCAATTACCAGAAAGGATACACATAAAAGGAAAATAAGTATATTCTAGAGACTATTGGACAAATGCCTGAAATTATTCTGACCTACCTAGAAACCATCTTATTTTCATTCTCTTTGCTGTATGAGTTGAGGCAATATGGTTGATCTGCTTCCATTCCTTTGACTTTATAATTGTTTAGGAAAACACAAATACTATTAGTGTTGGGCTAGCATTAAACAGCAAAGAAGGAGAGGCTTAAACATCTGTATCTTCCCACCCCCAAGACCCCCATCACCAACAAAAACCTATAGAAACACAAAAGGAACAAGCACTACAGTGAACCGCTGTGCCTCCACAGCATGCATACAAAATATACCATAGTCTATCAGATTATTTCTACATTTTTCCTAGCTGTAAGTCACAAGTCATTTCGGTACAAATAATACTTGTGAATAAGCTGTATAAAATACTCACCAAGCTACACCAGAACTGTCCCTGGAAGTGACAACTTGCTGTCATGAATGATGAAATATCCTTTACATAAAAGGCAATTTTGTTTATTGTAGAAGAGGAAATGAGCTTTCTTAGGTTTCTTCCTTATGTGATGGTGGTTTTTAAACAGGAAAGCTCCTATAAAGTCATGTTAGGACATATTTTTCATTTCAACTTTCATTTACAGTTGTCATTGTTGTGGGGAAAAAACATTTTAATCAGTTTCTGCATGAAGGTCAGATAAAACTGTGAACAAAAGTAATTTCTTTATGATAATATCAAAACAGAAGCATTGCTACACTTAAATTATGAAACATGTTTCTCTTATCTGCAATACAATTGTGTGTATGACTTAATAGAATCTGGGAATATATCTTATTTATGCTACCAGAAAGCTCAAGAAATTCTCTTCCCTTCAAGGCCTGAAGTTCTGATATTGTCTAAGAATGAGACCAGATACTATATCGTGGGTGTAAACTAAATTATTTTTTAAAGGAGGTATGGGAATTATTTTAGGTTTTGGGGGTTTTGTTTAATAAACTGAAGTTGTATTGAAATTTTTTGTGCTTTAGAAGACATCATATGATTTTTTAAAATACCTGTGTGTGTGTGTGCGTGTGTGTGATTTTTTTTAATAAAATTTATTGTCAAATTGGTTTCCATACAACACCCAGTGCTTATCCCAACAGGTGCCCTCCTCAATGCCCATCAACCACCCTCCCCTCCCTCCCACCCACCATCAACCCTCAGTTTATTCTCAGTTTTTAAAAGTTTCTTATGGTTTGGCTCCCTCCCTAATATTTTTTTCTTTCTTTCCCCTCCCCCATGGTCTTCTGTTAACTTTCTCAGGATCCACATAAGAGTGAAAACATATGGTATCTGTCTTTCTCTCTATGACTTATTTCACTTAGCATAATACTCTCCAGTTCCATCCACGTTGCTACAAAAAGGCCATATTTCATTCTTTCTCATTGCCAAGTAGTATTCCATTGTATATATAAACCATAACTTCTTTATCCATTCATCAGTTGATGGACATTTAGGCTCTTTCCATAATTTGGCTATTGTTGAAAGTGAAGCTATAAACATTGGGGTACAAGTGCCCCTATGCATCAGCACTCCTGTATCCCTTGGGTAAATTCCTAGCAGTGCTATTATTGCTGGGTCATAGGGTAGATCTATTTTTAATTTTTTGAGGAAACTCCACACTGTTTTCCAGAACGCCTGCACCAGTTTGCATTCCCATCAACAGTGCAAGAGGGTTCCCATTTCTCCACATCCTCTCCAGCATCTATAGTCTCCTGATTTGTTCATTTTAGCTACTCTGACTAGTGTGAGGTGATATCTGAGTGTGGTTTTGATTTGTATTTCCCTGATGAGGAGCAACATTGAGCATCTTTTCATGTGCCTTTTGGCCATCTGGATGTCTTCTTTAGAGAAGTGTCTATTCATGTTTTCTGCCCATTTCTTCACTGGGTTATTTGTTTTTCAGATGTGGAGTTTGGTGAGCTCTTTATAGATTTTAGATACTAGCCCTTTGTCCAATATGTCATTTGCAAATATCTTTTCCCATTCTGTTGGTTGCCTTTTAGTTTTGTTGATTGTTTCCTTTTCAGTGCAGAAGCTTTTTATCTTCATGAGGTCCCAATAGTTCATTTTTGCTTTTAATTCCCTTGCCTTTGGAGATGTGTCAAGTAAGAAATTGGTGCAGCTGAGGTCAGAGAGGTTTTTTCCTGTTTTCTCCTCTAGGGTTTTGATTGTTTCCTGTCTCACATTCAGGTCTTTCATCCATTTTGAGTTTATTTTTGTGAATGGTGTAAGAAAGTGGTCTAGTGTCATCCTTCTGCATGTTGCTGTCCAGTTCTCCCAGCACCATTTGTTAAAGAGACTGCCTTTTTTCATTGGATATTCTTTCCTGCTTTGTCAAAGCTTAGTTGGTGTGTGTGTGTGTGTGTGTGATTTGAAGTAACACAGTGGGGCAGAAGTATTCATAACAAAAAATGTTATTTTATCTGGTTTTTGAGTATAAAAGACACCCATTTAGTAGATACACACAAACATGCATCCTGAACTGTTCCCTGCACACATCATCTTTGTTTCCAACCTCCCCTACCATATAGGTCTTATCATTTACCTGCAAATGAAAATCTGAGACTGTCAACTCCCAGATGATGGGAAATTGATTATAGTTGCCAATGTAGACTACTGACTAAATACTTTAGTAACACAGTAGAGGGCAAGACGATGTATATTGATAATACATAAACACACACTTTCACATTCCCAAATACCCTTTCTAGTCCAATGTTTGAAGACATTCCACTAATATAGGCTAGGTACTAAAGCACAAAAAGAGTTAAAGGTTGCCCAGAAAGTCACAGAAATTGTGGTACTTTCAAGAATTTAACCTAGGAGGTTTTTACTCCATTTTATTCTTATACTGTAACCACAAGGCATTTCCCGAGACCCTCAAATTCTTCTCCATATCTTTATGAAGCTATATATGCTTCAGAGGTAAGAAACATTACCAGTTACATTTTGGGAGTCTCCTTTTGAAGCACTGTAGCTACTTATTTCACTAGTGTGAATGCTGGGTGAAAATAACATTTAATCTTTCATGAACATTTCTAGGATTACGTAGAGAGAAAAGAATATTTTAAATGTTCTTTAGCCACTGGAATATAATGTGGCAATCAAACACCTCCTGTCTCCCTATAATATCTAAAAGTGATTCAGAGACTTATTTTGTTTTTTTCAGATGGGTTCTGTGAATCACATTGGTCAAAAGAAAAGATTATCTAGTAATGTGGGGAAAACGTTAGCTGTCTTTAATACCTAGTTGAAATCCCTAAAAAGCAGAATTACTGTCTTTCAACATCTGTAGCACTGTTGACATTGAAAAATTATAATGGTGAAAATTATATATATATATAATTATATATAATATATATTTATATATGTATAAATATATTATATGTTTTATAATATATTTATATATTTTATAATATATATTTTTATATTTTAAAATATTTTTTATTTTTATATATTTTAAATATATATTTAATATATTTATATATTTTATAAATATATTTGTAATATATTTATATATATTTATATATATATAATATATATAATATTTATGTATATATATACGCACACGCACACACACACACACACACTATATCATCAGGCCTCTGGGCCATTCCACTTTAGAGCTTCTTAATCTCCTTTGACTAAACAACAATTTTAAAAGGAACTGGTAGTATTCTGGCATCTGATAGCCGGTAGAAATATTTTAAAATACTTTCAACTTGCCTTTGAGGATGAAATATAATACTTAAAAAACATATTTGGGATGCTTCCATATCTTGGCTATTGTAAATAACGCTTCAGTAAATACAGGGGTGCATATATCTTTTCAAATTAATGTTTTGGTTTTCTTTGGGTAAATACCCAGTACTGGAATTACTGGATCATATTATAATTCTATTTTTAATTTTTGAAAACATTTTTAATATTTTTTATTTATGAGAGAGAGAATGAGAATGAGTAGGGGAGGGGCAGGGAGAGAGAGAGAGGGAGACACAGAATCTGGAGCAGGCTCCAGGCTCTGAGCTGTTAGCCCGATGTGGGGCTCAAACCCATGAACCACACAACATTATGACCTGAGCCAAAGCCAGATGCTTAACTGACTGAGCCACCCAGGTACCCCTCTATTTTAATTTTTTAAGGAATATATATATATATATATATATATATATATATATATATATACTGTTTTCCACAGTGGCTACACCAGTTTTCATTGCTACCAGTGGTGCAAGAGGGTTCTCTTTTCTCCACATCCTTGCCAACATTTATTATTTCTTGTCTTTTTGATTTCAGCCATTCTGACAGGGGTAAAGTAATATCTCATGTGGTTTTGCTTTGCATTTCCATGATGATGAGTGATATTGAGCATTGTTTCATGTGTCTATTGGCCAACTGTACATCATCATTGGGAAAATGTCTATTCAGGTCCTCTGCCCATGTTTTTTTTTTTTTTTAATGTTTCAAGATTTTATTTAAATTTTAGTTGACATATAGTGTAATATTAGTTTCAGGAATAGAATTCAGTGATTCATCACTTACGTATAACACTCAGTGCTCATCACAAGTGCCCTCCTTAATACCCATTTAGCCCATCCTCCTGCTCACCCCACCCCCTCCAGCAACTCAGTTCTCTATACTAAAAAATCTCTTTGATGGTTTGCCTCCCTTTTTTTGTTTCCCCTATGTTCATCTTGTTTCTTAAATTCCACGTAAGTGAAATCATATGGTATTTGTCTTTCTCTGATTTATTTTGCTTAGCATAATATACTCTACTTCCATCCATGTCATTGCAAATGGCAAGATTTCATTCTCTTTTATGGCTGAGTAATATTCCATTTTATTTATATACTACATCTTCTTTAGCCATATTCCATTTTATATATATACTACATATTTTTTAGCCATTCATCAGTCAATGGACATTTGGGCTTTTTCCATAATTTGGCTATTGTTGATAATGCTGTTATAAACATCGGAGTACATGTGCCCCTTCAAATCAGTATTTTTGTATCCTTTGGGTGAATACCTAGTAGTGTAATTGCTGAGTTTTAGAGTAGTTCTATTTTTAAATTTGGGGGGAACCTTTATATTGTTTTCCAGAGTGGCTGCACCAGTTTGCATCCCCACCAAGAGTGCAAGAGGGCCCCCCCTTTTTCTGCATCTGCACCAATGTCTGTTGTTTCTTGTGTTGTAAATTTTAGCCATTCTGACAGGTGTGAGGTGGTATCTCATTGTGGTTTTGATTTGTATTTCCTTGATGATGAGTGATGTTGAGCATCTATTCATGTGTCTGTTGGCCATCTATGTATCTTCTTGGAAAATGTCTATTCATATCTTCTGCCATTTTTTTAACAGGATTATTTGTGGGTTTTTTGGGTCTTGAGTTTTGTAACTGGTTTATATATTTTGCATACTAACCCTTGATCAGATATGTCATTTGCAAATATCTTCTCCCATTCCAATGGTTGCCTTTTAGTTTGGTTCATTGTTTCTTTCACTGTGCAGAAGCTTTTTATCTTGATGAAGTCCAAATAGTTCATTTTTGCATTTGTTTCCCTTGCCTCTGGACGTGTCTAGTAAGAAGTTGCTATGGCAAATGCTAAAGGGATTGCTGCCTGTGTTCCCTCTAGGAATTTGATGGTTTCCTGTCTCACGTATGCCCATTTTTAAATTGGGTTATTTGTGCTTTTTTGGTGTTGAGTTGTATAAGTTCTTTATTTGAGTATTAACTCCTTATTGGATAAATTATTTGCAAATATGTTCTCCCATTCAGTAGGTTGTATCTTAGTTTTGTTGATGGTTCCTTTTTCTGTGGAAAAGTTTTAATATGGTGTAGTCCAAATACTTAATTTTGTTTTTGTTTCCTTTGTCAGTGGAGACTTAACATTTCCACTGCCAATGTGAAAGAAACTAGTTTCTATGCTTTCTTTTGGGAATTCTATGGTTTCAGGTCTCACGTTTAGGTCTTTAATCCATTTTGAGTTTATTTTTATGTATGGTGTAAGAAAGTGTCCAGTTTCATTCTTTTGCATGTAGCTCTCCAGTTTTCCTAGCACCATCTGTTGAAGAGACTATCTTTTCCCCATTGTATATTCTTGCATCCTTTTTTGTTTGTCAATTAATGACCATAAAAGCATGGGTTTATTTCTGGGTTTTCTCTTCTGTTCCATTGGTATATATCTTTTTTTGTGTGCCAGTACCATACTGTTTTGATTACTACAGCTTTGTAGTGTGTCTTGAAATCTGTGGTTGTGATACTTCCAGCTTTGTTCTTCATTTTCAAGATTGCTTTGGCCATTCAGGGTTTTTTGTGCTTCCATGCAAATTTTAGTATTATTTGCTCTAGTTCTGTGCAAAATGCTGTTGGTTATTTTGATAGTGATTACACTGAATGTTTAGATAGCTTTGGGTAGTATAGACATTTTAACATTATTTGTTCTTCAAATACATAAGCATGGAGTATCTTTCCATTTGTGTTATCTTCAATTGCTTTCATCGGTATTTTGTAGTTTTCAAAGTATAGATCTTTCACCTGTTTGGTTTATTTCTAGGTATCTTATTTTTATTTTTATAAATGGGATTTTCTTAATTTCTCTCTCTTCTACTTCCTTATTCATGTGTATAAATATAACAGATTTCTTTATATCAATTTTGTTTCTTGTAACTTTAACTGAATTCACTTTCTGTTCGTTTTTTGGTGAAGTTTTTAGGATTTTCTATATATAGTATCATGTCATCTGCAAATAGTGAAAGTTTTATTTTTTCCTTACCAATTTGGATGCCTTTTATTTCTTTTTATTGTCTGATTGCTGTGACTAGGACTTTGGGTACTGTGTGGAATAAAAATGGTGACAGTTGATGTCCTTGTCTGTTCCTGACCTTAGAGGAAAAGTTCTGTTTTTCTCTATTGAAAAGGATGTTAGCTGTGGATTTTTCATATATGACCTTTATTATGTTGAGGTATGTTCCCTCTAAACTTACTTTATTGAGAGTTTTTATCATGAATATACGTTGTACTTTGTCAAATGCTTTTTCTGCATCTATTGAGATATCATATGGTTTTTGTCCTTTCCCTTATTGATGTGATGTATTACATTGATAGATTAACAAATACCGAGCCAACTTTGTGTCCCTGGAATGAATCCCACTTGATTGTGGTGAATGATTTTTTAAAATGTACTGTTGGATTTTGTTTGCTAATATTTTGTTGAGTATTTTTGCAGCTATGTTCATCAGAGATATTGGCCTGCAGTTTTCTTTTTTTTGTAGTGCTGTCATCTGCTTTTGGTATCAGGGTAATGCTGGCCTCATAGAATCAATTTGGAAACTTTCCTTCCTCTTTTATTTTTTTGGAATATTTTAAGAAGGGTAGGTATTTTTCTTTAAATGTTTGATGGGGGGTACCTGGGTGCTCACTTGGTTGACTCTCAGTTTTGGCTCAGGTCATGATCCGAGGGTTGTGGGAGCAAGTCCTGCATTGGGCTCCACATTGAGCATGGAGCCTGGTTGAGATTCTCTCTCTTTCTCTCTCTCCATCTGCCCCTTCCCTGCCTATACGCATGCTCTCTCTCTCTCTCTCTCTCTCTCTCTAAAATAAAAATATAAAAGATTAAAAGTTAAAAAAAATTGGTGGAATTCATCTGTGAAGACTTCTGGTCCTGGACATTAGTCTGTTGGGAGTTTTTTGAGTAAATAAGTCCAAGTGTCCATTGACAGATCAATGGATAAAGAAGATGTGGTATGTATGTATGTATATATACATATATATACACACACACACATATGTATATATACATACATATGTGTGTGTATGTATATATAGATACTATATATAATCAAATATATTTAAATAAATATATAATGGAATTCCATTATATATAATGGAATATTAACCTTAAAAAAGAATGAAATCTTGCCATTTGCAAAAACGTGGATGGAATTAAAGAGTATAATGCTAAGTGAAATAAGTTAGAGAAAGACAAATGCCATATGATTTCACCCATGTGTAATTTAAGAAACAAAACATTCACAAACAAAAAGGAGACAAACACTAGACTCTTAAATACAGAAAAGAACTGGTGGTTGCCAGAGGAGAGGTGGGGGATGGGTGAAATAAAGGGGATTAAGAGTATACTTATCTTGATGAGCACTGAGAAATGTATAGAATTGTTGAATCACTAAATTGTACACCTGAGACTATTATAACACTGTATGTTAATTATATTTCATTAAAAAATATATATTGGAGACAATCCAGTGATAGAGAACCTCAACTCAGAAAACATGGATTTCATCAATAAGTAGTTGTGTAACCTTGAGAAAGTCCACAAGAAATTTGAAATTTAAACATCCTTTTCCATAAAATTGAGGAAGTAAAGCTATATGAACTATTGCAGTAGTCTCCTTATTGATCTATCTGCTTCTGGATTCAGTCTCATCTTCCATTTTGCATTCCTGTTGCCAAAAATAATATACAAATCTGACTAATCTCTTCCAATATTTGTTACAATTTCTTCACTGTAGTCCTTTCCCCTCTAGCTTTAACCACTTACCTACTCCCATATTATGCTCCCACTACACCAAATGACTTGAAATTTTCTGAGTATATCATGCTGTTTTACCCTTTTATTCATCTGAACATATACTGCATGGATTCCCAATCAGCCAAAACTTCTACACCAATATTTCCAACAAATTTCCAGTCATTTTTGAAGCCTAGCTTAGATGGGTGCTTCTTAATGAAACATTTTCTGTCTACCACTGACCTCACTCTCTCCTCTGGGCTATATTTGTAATTTTGTTTATACTTCTATTATTGTTCTTATCCAAATTTGTTGTAATGGATTTGTTTCTTATCTGTCTCCTCTTTGGTGTTAAGCCCTGGCTCGTGCTTGTCTTCTTGCCTGCATTTCTTCCACAAATATTTGCAGAACGCTTACTTTTGTCAGGCACTGTTCTAGGCCTAGAGGGATACAGAAATGAACAAAACATACAAGAATATCTGTTTTTATAGAGCTTCTATTTCTTATTCATGTATCCTTAGAACATAGTACAGACACATGTAGTATGTAAGCAAGAAATAGTTGTTGGATTGAAGTCAAGAAACTATTATGGCTAAATCTGAAATATCCACATTTTCTTCTCCCTTCTCACACTGTATGTGATATTCTACTTGTACATGAATTAATGTTTAGTTCTAATACTCAATCGGTGTTTCTTACGTTCCTAATTTTGTATACTTTTGTCTCCATCTGTTGTGTCTATCAAACACCATTGCGTATAAAACAGCTTCTGAAAGTGCTATGATGTCTTGGTTGCCTTGTTTAGACCTGGCGCATTGAAAGAAGTGCTCATTCATTCATTCATTTAATCAGTAAATATTTATTGAACACCTGCTATTATTAGGCACTGTGAAAGACATGGAGTATAAAATGTCAAACAATATAGGTGTATTTCTGCCTTCTTGGAGCTTACAATCTAGTGATGAAGATAAGCAGTAAACAAGTATCTAATTATAGTAGCATATGACAATTACTATAGAGAAAATAAGCAGGGGACTGTGATAATGTTGGAGGAGTCACCAACTGAAGTACAATGGTTCATGAAGGCTTCTCTGAAGAGGTGATATTTAAGTTGAAACTCCTGGGATGAAAAATACACAACTATGTAAACTGTTAGGGGACTAAGCATTGGGAGAAGAAGGAACCGAATGTGCCAACCTCCTGAGGTGGCAAAGAGCACCTGCAGAAAAGTGCAGTGTAGCTGGACTTTAGAGAGTGAGTAAGGAGGTAATTAGAGAAATAGCAGAAGGCAAAATAATGCAGGGTCTTATGTGCCATGCTAAGGCACTTAGAGTATATCCAGAGGAAACAAGGAATCATTGAAAAGTTTTGAGCTGGAGAGTGACATAATCAGACATGTATTTTCAAAATCTCACTCAGGAAGCTGTGTAGGGAATGGAGTGGGTGAAATGAAGATGCGTGGAGAGTAGTTGGGGGCAGCTTCAGTGGTCCAGGAGAAAGATGGTAGTGACCTTAACTAGTGTGATTCCAGTGAAGATGAAGAGAAATGTCAGATTGTGGAATTTTGGAAATCATATTAATTACACTTACAATTGGATTTAATGTGAGAGTGGTGAGTTAACAGTGCTGGCCAGGTTCTGGCTGGGTGGAGATGTCATATGTTGAGATAGGGATTACATAGGTTATAGGAGACAAGTCGGATGGGTGGGAAATGCATTTTTAATGACAATGATCATGATGATAATAATGATGACACAGTGGAAGCAGTGGTGGTGGTCTTACCATAGTTGGAGAAAAGATAAACAGGAAATATGGCAACTGTCAATGATTTTCTTTAGCTTGCTGAAGAAAGTCCAACGTATTTCAAATATTTCAATTTTGCAAGTCATCTTGATGCTTGAACTAAGAAAATATGTTTTTTCTTGTCTATTCTCCCTCCCAAAAGTGACCAGGATTACATTTTTCTCTAAATATTAAGAATTAGGATATCCCTCTCACAATCCAGAAAGCTGTGAGAATATTCAGTCATAAAGAACAGAGTACTTCCCAAAAGGTAACAATTTCTCATTTTTTTCACACTTTTATTATATACTTATTTTTTTAATTTACATAAAAGTTAGCATGTAGTGCAACAATGATTTCAGGAGTAGATTCCTTAATGCCCCTTACACATTTAGCTCAGCCCCCCTCCCACAACCCTTCCAGTAACCCTCCATTTGTTCTCCATATTTGAGTCTCTTATGTTTTTTCCTCTCCCTGTTTTTATATTATTTTTGCTTCTCTTCCCTTATACTTTGTTTTGTATCTTAAAGTCCTCATAAAAGTGAAGTCATATGATATTTATCTTTCTCTGACTAATTTCACTTAGCATAATACCCTCTAGTTCCATCCACATAGTTGCAAATGGCAAAATTTCATTCTTTTTGAATGCCTAGTAATGTTCTATTGTATATATATACCATGTCTTTTTTTAAATTTTTATTTATTTTTATTTTTTATTTTTTTTGCAGACTTATAATTTATTAATTTTTGTTTTCAATATATGAAATTTATTGTCAAATTTGTTTCCATACAACACCCAGTGCTCATCCCAAAAGGTGCCCTCCTCAATACCCATCACCCAACCTCCCCTCCCTCCCACCCCCCATCAACCCTCAGTTTGTTCTCAGTTTTTAAGAGTCGCTTATGCTTTGGCTCTCTCCTACTCTAACCTCTTTTTATTTTTCCTTCCCCTCCCCATGGGTTTCTGTTAAGTTTCTCAGGATCCACATAAGAGTGAAAACATATGGTATCTGTCTTTCTCTGTATGGCTTATTTCACTTAGCATCACACTCTCCAGTTCCATCCACATTGCTACAAAGGGCCATATTTCATTCTTTCTCATTGCCATGTAGTACTCCATTGTGTATATAAACCACAATGTCTTTTTTTTTTTAATTTTTATTTTTATTTTATTTTTTTTTATTTTTTTAATATATGAAATTTACTGTCAAATTGGTTTCCATACAACACCCAGTGCTCATCCCAAAAGGTGCCCTCCTCAATACCCATCACCCACCCTGCCCTCCCTCCCACCCCCCATCAACCCTCAGTTTGTTCTCAGTTTTTAACAGTCTCTTATGCTTTGGCTCTCTCCCACTCTAACCTCTTTTTTTTTTTTTTTTCCTTCCCCTCCCCCATGGGTTTCTGTTATGTTTCTCAGGATCCACATAAGAGTGAAACCATATGGTATCTGTCTTTCTCTGTATGGCTTATTTCACTTAGCATCACACTCTCCAGTTCCATCCATTAAACCACAATTTCTTTATCCATTCATCAGTTGATGGACATTTAGGCTCTTTCCATAATTTGGCTATTGTTGAAAGTGCTGCTATAAACATTGGGGTACAAGTGCCCTTATGCATCAGTACTCCTGTATCCCTTGGGTAAATTCCTAGCAGTGCTATTGCTGGGTCATAGGGTAGGTCTATTTTGAATTTTCTGAGGAACCTGCACACTGTTTTCCAGAGCGGCTGCACCAATTTGCATTCCCACCAACAGTGCAAGAGGGTTCCCATTTGTCCACATCCTCTCCAGCATCTATAGTCTCCTGATTTGTTCATTTTGGCCACTCTGAATGGCGTGGGGTGATATCTCAGTGTGGTTTTGATTTGTATTTCCCTGAGGAGGAGAGACGTTGAGCATCTTTTCATGTGCCTGTTGGCCATCCGGATGTCTTCTTTAGAGAAGTGTCTATTCACGTTTTCTGCCCATTTCCTCACTGGGTTATTTGTTTTTCGGGTGTGGAGTTTGGTGAGCTCTTTATAGATTTTGGATACTAGCCCTTTGTCTGATATGTCATTTGCAAATATCTTTTCCAATTCCGTTGGTTGCCTTTTAGTTTTGTTGGTTGTTTCCTTTGCTGTGCAGAAGCTTTTTATCTTCATAAGGTCCCAGTAATTCATTTTTGCTTTTAATTCCCTTGCCTTTGGGGATGTGTCGAGTAAGAGATTGCTACGGCTGAGGTCAGAGAGGTCTTTTCCTGCTTTCTCCTCTGGGGTTTTGATGGTTTCCTGTCTCACATTCAGGTCTTTTATCCATTTTGAGTTTATTTTTGTGAATGGTGTGAGAAAGTGGTCTAGTTTCAACCTTCTGCATGTTGCTGTCCAGTTCTCCCAGCACCATTTGTTAAAGAGACTGTCTTTTTTCCATTGGATATTCTTTCCTGCTTTGTCAAAGATTAGTTGGCCATACATTTGTGGGTATAGTTCTGGGGTTTCTATTCTATTCCATTGGTCTATGTGTCTGTTTTTGTGCCAATACCATGCTGTCTTGATGATGACAGCTTTGTAGTAGAGGCTAAAGTCTGGGATTGTGATGCCTCCTGCTTTGGTCTTCTTCTTCAAAATTACTTTGGCTATTCGGGGCCTTTTGTGGTTCCATATGAATTTTAGAATTGCTTGTTCTAGTTTTGAGAAGAATGCTGGTGCATTTTTGATTGGGATTGCATTGAATGTGTACATAGCTTTGGGTAGTATTGACATTTTGACAATATTTATTCTTCCAATCCATGAGCAGGGAATGTCTTTCCATTTCTTCATATCTTCTTCAATTACCTTCATAAGCTTTCTATAGTTTTCAGCATACAGATCTTTTACATCTTTGGTTAGATTTATTCCTAGGTATTTTATGATTCTTGGTGCAATTGTGAATGGGATCAGTTTCTTTATTTGTCTTTCTGTTGCTTCATTGTTAGTGTATAGGAATGCAACTGATTTCCGTACATTGATTTTGTATCCTGCAACTTTGCTGAATTCATGTATCAGTTCTAGCAGACTTTTGGTGGAGTCTATCGGATTTTCCATGTATAATATCATGTCATCTGCAAAAAGTGACAGCTTGACTTCATCTTTGCCAATTTTGATGCCTTTGATTTCCTTTTGTTGTCTGATTGCTGATGCTAGAACTTCCAGCACTATGTTAAACAACAGCGGTGAGAGTGGGCATCCCTGTCGTGTTCCTGATCTCAGGGAAAAAGCTCTCAGTTTTTCCCTATTGAGGATGATGTTCGCTGTGGGCTTTTCATAAATGGCTTGTATGATGTTTAAGTATGCTCCTTCTATCCCGACTTTCTCAAGGGTTTTTATTAAGAAAGGGTGCTGGATTTTTTCAAAGGCCTTTTCTGCATCGAATGACAGGATCATATGGTTCTTCTCTTTTCTTTTATTAATGTGATGTATCACGTTGATTGATTTGTGAATGTTGAGCCAGCCCTGCATCCCAGGAATGAATCCCACCTGATCATGTTGAATAATTCTTTTTATATGCTGTTGAATTCAATTTGCTAGTATCTTATTGAGAATTTTTGCATCCAATTCATCAGGGATATTGGCCTGTAGTTCTCTTTTTTTACTGGGTCTCTGTCTGGTTTAGGAATCAAAGTAATACTGGCTTCATAGAATGAGTCTGGAAGTTTTCCTTCCCTTTCTATTTTTTGGAATAGCTTGAGAAGGATAGGTATTATCTCTGCTTTAAACGTCTGGTAGAACTCCCCTGGGAAGCCATCTGGTCCTGGACTCTTATTTGTTGGGAGATTTTTGATAACCGATTCAATTTCTTCACTGGTTATGGGTCTGTTCAAGCTTTCAATTTCCTCCTGATTGATTTTGGAAGAGTGTGGGTGTTTAGGAATTTGTCCATTTCTTCCAGGTTGTCCAATTTGTTGGCATATAATTTTTCATAGTATTCCCTGATAATTGTTTGTATGTCTGAGGGATTGGTTGTAATAATTCCATTTTCATTCATGATTTTATCTATTTGGGTCATCTCCCTTTTCTTTTTGAGAAGCCTGGCTGGAGGTTTGTCAATTTTGTTTATTTTTTCAAAAAACCAACTCTTGGTTTCGTTGATCTGCTCTACAGTTTTTTTAGATTCTATATTGTTTATTTCTGCTCTGATCTTTATTATTTCTCTTCTTCTGCTGGGTTTAGGCTGCCTTTGCTGTTCTGCTTCTATTTCCTTTAGGTGTGCTGTTAGATTTTGTATTTGGGATTTTTCTTGTTTCTTGAGATAGGCCTGGATTGCAATGTATTTTCCTCTCAGGACTGCCTTCGCTGCATCCCAAAGTGTTTGAATTGTTGTATTTTCATTTTCGTTTGTTTGCATATATTTTTTAATTTCTTCTCTAATTACCTGGTTGACCCACTCATTCTTTAGTAGGGTGTTCTTTAACCTCCATGCTTTTGGAGGTTTTCCAGACTTTTTCCTGTGGTTGATTTCAAGCTTCATAGCATTGTGGTCTGAAAGTATGCATGGTATAATTTCAATTCTTGTAAACTTATGAAGGGCTGTTTTGTGACCCAGTATATGATCTATCTTGGAGCATGTTCCATGTGCACTCGAGAAGAAAGTATATTCTGTTGCTTTGGGATGACGAGTTCTAAATATATCTATCAAGTCCATCTGATCCAATGTATCATTCAGGGCCCTTGTTTCTTTATTGACCGTGTGTCTAGATGATCTATCCATTTCTGTAAGTGGAGTGTTAAAGTCCCCTACAATTACCACATTCTTATCAATAAGGTTGCTTATGTTTGTGAGTAGTTGTTTTATATATTTGGGGGCTCCGGTATTTGGCGCATAGACATTTATAATTGTTAGCTCTTCCTGATGGATAGAGCCTGTAATTATTATATAATGCCCTTCTTCATCTCTTGTTACAGCCTTTAGTTTAAAGTGTAGTTTGTCTGATATAAGTATGGCTACTCCAGCTTTCTTTTGGCTTCCAGTAGCATGATAAATAGTTCTCCATCCCCTCACTCTCAATCTAAAGTTGTCCTCCGATCTAAAAATGAGTCTCTTGTAGACAGCAAATAGATGGGTCTTGTTTTTTTATCCATTCTGATACCCTATGTCTTTTGGTTGGCGTATTTATTCCATTTACATTCAGTGTTATTATAGAAAGATACGGGTTTAGAGTCATGGTGATGTCTGTTTGTTTTATGCTTGTAGCGATGTCTCTGGTGCTTTGTCTCACAGGATCCCCCTTAGGATCTCTTGTAGGGGTGGTTTAGTGGTGACGAATTCCTTCAGTTTTTGTTTGTTTGGGAAGACCTTTATCTCTCCTACTATTCTAAATGACAGACTTGCTGGATAAAAGATTCTCGGCTGCATGTTTTTCCTGTTCAACACATTGAGGATCTCGTGCCAATCCTTTCTGGCCTGCCAAGTTTCAAAAGAGAGATCAGTCACGAGTCTTGTACATCTCCCTTTATATGTGAAGGCACGTTTATCCCTTGCTGCTTTCAGAATTTTCTCTTTATCCTTGTATTTTGCCAGTTTCACTATGATATGTCGTGCAGAAGATCGATTCAAATTACGTCTGAAGGGAGTTCTCTGTGCCTCTTGGATTTCAGTGCCTTTTTCCTTCCCCAGTTCAGGGAAGTTCTCAGCTATTATTTCTTCAAGTACCCCTTCAGCACCTTTCCCTCTCTCTTCCTCCTCTGGAATACCAATTATGCGTATATTATTTCTTTTTAGTGTATCACTTAGTTCTCTAATTTTCCCCTCATACTCCTGGATTTTTTTTATCTCTCTTTTTCTCAGCTTCCTCTTTTTCCATAACTTTATCTTCTAGTTCACCTATTCTCTCCTCTGCCTCTACAATCCGAGCCGTCATGGTTTCCATTTTGTTTTGCATTTCATTTAAAGCGTTTTTCAGCTCCTCCTGACTGTTCCTTAGTCCCTAGATCTCTGTAGCAAGAGATTCTCTGCTGACCTCTATGCTGTTTTCAAGCCCAGCAATTAATTTTATGACTATTATTCTAAATTCACTTTCTGTTATATTATTTAAATCCTTTTTGATCAGTTCATTGGCTGTTGTTATTTCCTGGAGATTCTTCTGAGGGGAATTCTTCCGTTGGTCATTTTGGAGAGTCCCTGGAGTGGTGCAGACCTGCAGGGCCCTTCCCCTGTGCTGTGGTGTATAACTGGAGCTGGTGGGTGGAGTCGCAGTCAGACCTGACGTCTGCCCCTGGCCCACCGCTGGGGCCACAGTCAGACTGGTGTGTGCCTTCTCTTCCCCTCTCCTAGGGGCGGGATTCACTGTGGGGTGGCGTGGCCCATCTGGGCTACTTGCACACTGCCAGGCTTGTGGTGCTGGGGATCTGGTGTATTAGCTGGGGTGGGTAGGCAAGGTGCATGGGGGCAGGAGGGGCAGGCTTAGCTCACTTCTCCTTAGGTGATCCACTTCAGGAGGGGCCCTATGGCAGAGGGAGGGAGTCAGACCCGCTGTTGGAGGGGTGGCTTCGCAGACAGCGTTGGGTGTTTGCGGGAGCAAGCAATTTCCCTGGCAGGAACTGGTTCCCTTTGGGATTTTGGCTGGGGGATGGGCGAGGGAGATGGCGCTGGCGAGCGCCTTTGTTCCCCGCCAAGCTGAGCTCTGTCGTCAGGGGGCTCAGCAACTCTCCCTCCCTTTGTCCTCCAGCCTTCCTGCTTTCTGAGCAGAGCTGTTAACTTATGGCCTCCCAGATGCTTGCTGGGAGCAAGTCCCGCTTGCTGTCGGAACACACTCCGTCTGGCCCCTCCGCTTTTGCAAGCCAGATTCAGGGGCTCTGCTTGGCCAGGGGGCAGTTCCTCCACCCTGGCTCCCTCCCGCCAGTCCGTGGAGTGTGCACTGCCTCGCTGCCCTTCCTACCCTCTTCCGTGGGCCTCTCATCTGTGCTTGGCTCCGGAGACTCCATTCTGCTAGTCTTCTGTTGGTTTTCTGGGTTAGTTAGGCAGGTGTAGGTGGAATCTAAGTGATCAGCAGGATGGCTGGTGAGCCCAGCGTCCTCCTATGCCGCCATCTTCCCTCCCTCCCTATCTTTTTTTAATATAATTTATTGTCAACTTGGTTTCCATACAACACCCAGTGCTCATCCCAAAACATGCCCTCCTCCCTGCACATCACCCACTTTCCCCTCTCCCACACCCCCCCATCTACCCTTAGTTTGTTCCCAGTCCTTAAGGGTCTCTTATGGTTTGCCTCCCTCCCTCTAACTTTTTTCCCCCCTTCCTCTCCCCCATGGTCTTCTGTTAAGTTTCTCAAGATCCACATATGAGTAAAAACATATGGTATCAGTCTTTTTCTGCCTGGCTTATTTCACTTAGCATTAAACCCTTCAATTCTATCCACGTTGCTGCAAATGGTCAGATTTCATTCTTTCTTATTGCCAAGTAGTATTCCATTGTTGTATATATACCACATCTTCTTTATCCATTCATCCATCGATGGACATTTGGGCTCTTTCCATACTTTGGCTATTGTTGAAAGTGCTGCTATAAACATGGGGGTGCATGTGTCTCTTCAAAACAGCACACCTGTATCCCTTGAGTATTTACCTAGTAATGCAATTGCTGGGTCTTAGGGTAATTCTATTTTTAATTTTTTGAGGAACCTCCGTACTGTTTTTCAGAGTGGCTGCACCAGTTTGCATTCCTATCAACAGTGCAAAAGAGTTCCTCTTTCTCCACATCCTCACCAACATCTGTTGTTGCCTGAGTTGTTAATGTTAGCCATTCTGAAAGGTGTGGGGTGGTATCTCATTGTGGTTTTGATTTGTATTTCCCTGATGATCAGTGATGTTGAGCATTTTTTCATGTGTCACGTGGCCATCTGGATGTCTTCCTTGGAGAAGTGTCTATTCATGTCATTTGGCCATTTCTTCACTGGATTATTTGTTTTTTTTGTGTGTGTTTGAGAAGTTCTTTATAGATTTTGTATACTAACCCTTTATAGGATATGTCGTTTGCACATATCTTCTCCCATTCTGTTGGTTGTCTTTTAGTTTTGCTGATTGTTTCCTTCACTGTGCAGAAGCTTCTTATTTTGTTGAGGTCCCAGTTCATTTTTGCTGTTGTTTCCCTTGCCTCTGGAGACGTGTTGAGTAAGAAGTTGCTGTGACCAAGATCAAAGAGGTTTTTGCCTGCTTTCGCCTCAAGGATTTTGATGGCTTCCTGTCTTACATTTAGGTCTTTCATCCATTTTGAGTTTATTTTTTTGTATGGTGTAAGAAAGTGGTCCAGGTTCATTTTTCTGCATGTCGCTGTCAAGTTTCCCCAGCACCATTTGCTGAAGAGACTGTATTTATTTCATTGGATACTCTTTCCTGCTTTGTCAAAGGTTAGTTGGCCATAAGTTTGTGGGTCCATTTCTGGGTTCTTTATTCTGTTCCTTTGATCTGAGTGTGTTTTTGTGCCAGTATCATATTGTCTTGATGACTAAAACTTTGTAATTCACCTTGAAGTCCAGTATTGTGATGTCTACTGCTTTGGTTTTCTTTTTCAAGATTGCTTTGGCTATTCAGGGTCTTTTATGGTTCCATACAAATTTTAGGATTATTTGTTCTAGCTCTGTGAAGAATGCTGGTGTTATTTTGATAGGGATTGCATTGAATATGTAGATTGCTTTGGGTAGTATTGACATTTTAACCGTATTTATTCTTCCTATCCAGGAACATGGAATCTTTTTCCATTTTTTTGTGTCTTCCTCAATTTCTTTCATAAGCTTTCTATAGTTTTCAGTCTATAGATTTTTCACCTCTTTGGTTAGATTTACTCCTAGGTATTTTGTGGTTTTTGGTGCAATTGTAATGGGATCAATTCCTTGATTTCTCTTTCTGTTGCTTCATTGTTGGTGTATAGGAATGCAACCGATTTCTGTGCATTGATTTCACATTTTGAGAGTTTGCTGAATTCATGGATCAGATCTAGCAGTTTTTTGGTTGAATCTTTTGGGTTTTCCATATAGAGTATCATGTCATCTGTGAAGAGTGAAAGTTTGTCCTGCTCCTGGCTGATTTGGATGCCTTTTATTTCTTTGTATTTTCTGATTGCTGAGGCTAAGACTTCCAATGCTATGTTGAATAACAGTGGCGGGAGTGGACATCCCTGTCTTGTCCTGACCTTAGGGGGAAAGATCTCAGTTTTTCCCCATTGAGAATGATATTAGCATTGTGTCTTTCATACATGGCTTTTATGATCTTGAGGTATTATCCTTCTATCCCTACTTTCTTAAGGAACAACTTCTCATTTTTTATTAGATTGTACAAATAGAATACCATTCTCAAGCTAGATAATATGACCCAGGCAATATATTCCTAAATTAGTGTCTATCAAAAAAAGGTCAAGAACTCCCTACATAAAAATCACCTGGGAATGCTTGTTTATAATGAGAATGCCAACAAACTAATTAGTTGCCAGCAAACTAATCAGAGTCTCTGAATGGGGCTCAGGAATCTCAGTTGTGTTATAGGCTGACATTTGAAAAGTATTTCTATAGAGGAGGTATTCTCCAACTTTTTGGTGCTTTGGTCCCTCTTAGTAGCCAGGTGAAGCCTATGGATCCCTCCTCAGGAAACTGTTTATGCATAAAATAAAATACATAGGACCACAAAGGAAGCCAATTATATTGAAATTCACTTGTTCAAAATTTTTTTTAAAAATATGTATAATAATTGACATGCTTTTATTAACACATTAATGAGACCTAGTAGCAAGTATTATACTATCATAGTTTGAAGTAGAGCATGAGTGTAAATAATAATCTAAGACCTCTGCCACAATTGTAACACAATATAAAATTATCTGTGATTTCTATTAGTGATGAAGTTACAGGCTTAGTTAATGCTACTATGGTTTATTGCCTAGATTCATAATGGAAAGAAATGCTAAATTTTCTTCAGAAGTAAGTGGAAATAATGGTACAATTTTTTTCCATCCAAGTTCATACACACCAGGCTTAGAATCCCTGACTTGGAAGTTGTACGCAAGTAGTACAGAGATTAGTGAGGATGTAGTGAAGATAAGAGCTGGACT
This sequence comes from Panthera uncia, assembly GCF_023721935.1. NCBI lineage: Eukaryota > Metazoa > Chordata > Mammalia > Carnivora > Felidae > Panthera > Panthera uncia. The sequence goes on from NC_064817.1 coordinate 81,038,422, forward strand.
GGAGATACTAGTCAGGGGAACAAAGTTGAGGTATGCAGGCAGGGGACCTCAGTATTTTGTATCATTAATTTAAATAATTAAAGGAGAAGTTGGGGACCCAAATATTCCTCCATTGTTAGACTTTCAATTATTTTGTTTGGCTGTTATGCCCTTGAATGTAGCTGAGTGGGATTATCTGCACACCCTTGTTGTTGTCCCCTCCTCTTGCAGCCAGGCTCCTTCAGAGGCTAGCTATAAGTTTAGATTGTCACTTTTTTTGTGGCTCTGAGAGAGGAACAATTTACAGGATGGAGAAAGGCATTGGAGGATGAGGGACTAACATGTGCAGTAATAAGAGTCAGAAAACAGGCTGATATTAAAAACAGAAGTTCAGAGTAGCTGAGGTTGTGTGTAGGTGAGTGAAGAAGCAGAAGATGAAGCTGGAGAGGTGGGCTAGCCAAAGTTTATAGAGGACCTTCCAACTGCATATATGACTTTGGATTTCATGATGGTATTAGCAGGGAGCCAGAGGAGAACTTTATGATAAAGAAAGACTTGGTAAGGTGTATTTCTTATTAAAATAAATCTGCACGCAAAATGAAAAATGGATTGGAAAAAGGCAGGCTATTTCTGAAGCTTTGGTAAGAACCCAATGAGAAAAATATGTGCTCTCTGAAGTAAGGTGATGGTGATGGGACAGAGAAGAGGAAACAGATATGAGAGATGTTAATAATTGATTTTGGGATAATGCTATGAAGAAGAGGAGTTTGGGGTTTCTTTGAAGGTTGTAGCTCTGAAGTTCAGGTGAATGGAAACACCTTGAATAGAGGTACCAATCATGAGAAGCGCAGCAAGTGTTTGGGAGATTTTTAGTTTTGTTTTGGATAGCCTGTTTTTTTTTTTTTTTAAGATTCTATTTTTAAGTAATATGTACACCCAATATGGGGCTTGGACTCACAACCCTGAGATCATTGTCACATGCTCCATCAACTAAGCTGACCAGGTGTTGCTGGATAGCCTCAATTTTAACTGCCTTCTAAACATCAAATAAGTTGAATAGAGTTTTCATTTTTACCATTATTCTTAGTAATCCTTTAGGCAAATGATGTGAAACATTCTTTTTCTCTAGAAACTGACAGATTGTCTTTCCAGGAACTATTGGACAGTTAGGTTTCAGAAATACATAGGATTAGGCATTGTATTGTTCTTTTAGTACACTTTAATGAAATGTCAGTCAATGGCTCTCCTTCAAATAGTTATAGTTGTATAGTTAATTCTTCTGGAAAAAAAAATACTTCATAGACTTGTGGTAATGGATTGTGGCAGTGGAGAATCTCAGTAGGCTTGTCTTCTATCAAGTGCTTAGACATTTTTTGTATTCTCCATTGCCTTTCTACCATAGCTGCTTGGAGACAGAAGATTGTAGGTAGGGTGGGAGCAAGAAGCAGAAGTGGTGTTTAGCCAGTTTTTACAAAAGTTATGTCGCTTGATTACTATTCCTACCAATTGGTGTAGACATAAGGGGAAATGACTAGTTGCAGTCATCTCCATATTCATTGTCCTTTCAGGTTTTGGAGTCTAGGTTAAGGGGAGTGTTTTACTGTGAAAATGGGATGCTAAAATGCAGCATTGACTTTTAAAAGAATTGTGAAGGAAGTGATGTTGTCTTTGGTGTTCTTTTTCCTCTGTCTGGCTATCCCTGTACTTGGTGCCTTTGTGTTAGGTCCTAGTAGGGTCACAGACCCCACTTCAGGATCTTGCCTAGACTTGCACTCTGTAGTAGACATCATTCCTTTGGCCTTTCTCATTCCATGATAAAACTTGCTGTTCCTATATTTGATAAACTATGCTCTGTACATATTTATGGTTAGTCATACTTCAAAATGTGCTATAACTTCCAAGTAACAATTTAATTTTAAGAAGGGTCTTGAAATAATGCTTTAACCTAAAGAAGTTACTCTATTGGTAGGGACTGTAGGTACTATGTGGTTGTGGCTCAGTGGTCTTTCCTATCGATTCTTAAGAATTATTGATAGCATACACATGTGAAAGACATTCAGAATATACAGAAGAAAATGTATTGTTTTTATAAAGGCTGAGGGAATAGTGAGTAGAAGTAGATTTATAAGGCAGACTTCATTTGTAGAAGCTTTAGCAAAGGAGAGATGAGTTATTTTTGAAGATGGTAATAGAGATATTTCATATTTAGCAGAAATGACTTTGAGGGAAGGGATTATGCCTTAAGTTTGTGTTTTTCATGGAGCCTGGAAGAGTAATATATGCACAGTGTGTAGTGAAATTTTAAATGAATGAGCAAATCCATGGAGGATAATTACTGATTAAAAAAAAACCTTCTATATGTTTATTTGTACCTTGAATAATCTCCCAAACCAAGATAGAATTTTTAAAAATTTCCATGGATTTAGTATATATGTAATCATTTAAAGAGGTTGGCTTAAATACCCAATGAATTGGGAAAAATGAAAACCTGCTTATTCCTCAACGAACTCCAGATTGAAGGAAATTCTATGACACCTATTAAGTAATGCTGATGAAGGAGTCTTTAGGTTGTCTGTTTATCTCCATATGAGAATGTAAGATTATTTGTGTGTTTTGTTTGGCTTTTTAAGTGTTGACAAGAAGCACATTTTGAAGAAACTTTTTAACAGGGACTTTGCAATGTAAGCAGGTCACCTTATAATATTCACACTTCTTTAACTGCAATATTGTGTATGTGTCTTTGATGGGTCTCTTATGGAAGGTGCATTGACATTCTTCTCCCTCCTAGTGTTGGTGTAATATTTTTACAGGACAGCAGAGGGTACTGTGAATATATCCTGATGTAAGGTATGAACAGGAAGAAATATGTTTGCTTTAGCTTTGATTCATACTCTAGAGCAGTTGCCCAGAATGATGTAGGAGACTGTCAGTCATGTAGCAAACCCTGCCCACATTTCCTGTCTCTTTTCAAAACTGCAGTAACTAATAACATTTGCCTACTTAAGGTCACTAACATGTAGTTTTTGTATATAAAGATGATGATAAGCTACCAGCAGTTGATGGTAGCTCTGATTTTTTTCACTAGTAGATGGGTTGCATTTGAGCTTTTCACTTAGTGTATTTCCCTAAGGACCAGTATAATGCCTCAGGGACAATGGTCAAGGTGAGGCTTTTGGTCCATGACTGTGCTACAGAACAAATTTCACTGGCCTACATGGGATCTAACTGTAATTTTGACCTCAGTGTTGTGCTCAATTTAGCTGAGTAAGGTTGCTTGGGGAAATCAATGGATCTCAAAGGGCAGAACTCAAAAAACTGTGCCACGTCTATTTAGTCAATGGACAAAAATATAGTTGAAGAGCAAGCAGATGTCACCTGTTGAGATGACAACATACATTTTTACGACCTGCTTTATGTATCTCTTAAGGAAATAAGATCCTGGAATTTTGTATTCAGTTTCTACCCACAGTATCTCATTGTTTTCTTTAATGTTAGCCTTGTAAGTCAAAACTGATCATCAAATTGTTTGTCACAACTTTCAGCTTGATTGAGACTTTGTAAGCTTTTAAACAATGTTTTATCTTTGTAAGGTCTAAAAATTGCCTTTATGTTGCTTTGTCGTTTGCATTTAGCCATAGCCTACAATAATCTATTGATAGCATACTTCCCTTACTATTTAAAAGTAAAATACTATGATCTATTAGGAAGACTGTTTTATAATTTTCTAGATTAAGGTCAACAGCAGTAACATGAGCTCTAGACATTTCGTATCATGGTCTGTCATCTAGGGCATTTTCTCAGGCTGCTTGGTAGAAGTCATCCATTCTGAATATACATTGGTTCCAGGGGACAGTTTGCTTGTGAAATAGTCCAAAATTACACTGTTAGGCTTATAAAATAGAGTTAAGGGTACTAGTCTGCTGGAACCTACAGATGTATTACTTACATCTTGAAAGTAATATAACATTGTATGTTAACTACACTGGAATTAAAATTTTTAAAAATTGGAAAAAAAGAGGTACCTGGGTGGCTCAGTTGGTTAAGCATCTGATTCTTTTTTTTTTTTCAAGTTTTTATTTTATTTTATTTATTTATTTATTTATAATTTATTTATTTTTTATTGTTTTAAATATATGAAATTTATTGTCAAATTGGTTTCCATACAACACCCAGTGCTCATCCCAACAGGTGCCCTCCTCAATACTCACCACCCCTCCCTCCCACCCCCCATCAGCCCTCAGTTTGCTCTCAATTTTTAAGAGTCTCTTATGCTTTGGCTCTCTCCCACTCTAACCTCTTTTTTTTTCTTCCCCTCCCCCATGGGTTCCTGTTAAGTTTCTCAGGATCCCAGACCCACAACCAGCAAAGAAATTGAATCAGTTATCAAAAATCTCCCAACAGATAAGAGTCCAGGACCAGATGGCTTCCCAGGGGAGTTCTACCAGACATTTAAAGCAGAGATAATACCTATCCTTCTCAAGCTATTCCAAAAAATAGAAAGGGAAGGAAAACTTCCAGACTCATTCTATGAAGCCAGTATTACTTTTATTCCTAAACCAGACAGAGACCCAGTAAAAAAAAAGAAAACTACAGGCCAATATCCCTGATGAATATGGATGCAAAAATTCTCAATAAGATATTAGCAAATCAAATTCAACAGCATATAAAAAGAATTATTCACCATGATCAAGTAGGATTCATTCCTGGGAAGCAGGGCTCGTTCAACATTCACAAATCAAGCATCTGATTCTTGATTTTGACTCAGTCATGATCTCATGGTTTGTGAGATTGAGCCTTGCGTTGGACTCTGCGCTAACAGTGTGGAGCCTGGTTGAGATTCTCTGTTTTCCTCTCTGCCCCTCCCTTGCTTGCTCTCTATTTTTCTGTCTGTCTCTCTCCCTCTCAAAATAAATAAATAAACATTTAAAAAATAGAAAAAAAAAGTTGATTGTGTACATTTTTCCTGATGTTGTGTTGAATGACATAAGAGTGGTAGCCTTAAATTAGCTATGGTAGGACTACTTACAGTACAAGAATAGGCAAAGGATGTCAACCAGAGCTTCCCCTCCCTTTGGAGACCTGGTTGTTTAACATTTACCAGCACACCACTGCCTAAGGGCCATTATTCCAGCCACTGAGGCATATCCCCGAGTGGACTTGACATATTTCATTCTAGTCCTAGGATTGAGCCTGACCCAGACTTCCCAGGGTATTTTTGGCAATCTTGAGTAATAAGTCATTCAAATCCATATTTATTTTGAAATTTTTTATGTTTATTTATTTTTGAGAGAGAGAGAGAATGAAGGAGGGGCAGAGAGAGAGGGAGATACAGAATCTGAAGCAGGCTCCAGGCTCTGAGCTGTCAGCATAGAGCCCAATGTGGGGCTCAAACCCATGAACTATGAGACCATGACCTGAGCCAAAGTTGGGTGTTTAACCGACTAAGCCATCCAGGCGCCCCTCAAATCCATACTTTTGAAACTGAGAAATCACTAAGTCATTTGAAGGATGAAGGGTGAGGATGGGGCTGAATTACCACTCAGTTTATTTGCATTCATAGCAATGTTGTCTAACAGACTGATTCCAGGTGCTAGCCATTTACTATAAATAAGAAATGTGGAGTCTTTTGTTGCTGAAACAATTTACCAAACAAGTACCTTCCTGTCCATTCATGGCAAAGGAATGAGAGGAACAAAAGAAGTCCTCAACTTAAGTATATTCTGTAAGTGGTTTAGCTCCCTGGCAGGCACTGATGTATTGCATGTGTATCCATCCCATCCCTGAAGATTCTCTTGGCTTAATTATTGTCAAAACACTGTGTAAATAGTCAGTGAAACTGAAGATAGCAATTTTCATAAACTGTATTCTTTATTTTTTGACAAAAAAGGACTTCCTGTCTTTTTCAGAAGAATGCCTCAGACACCTGGGTTTTAGTGCTTTCATTTTTAGAATGAACATTCGCCCTACTTGGCAGTTAATATTTTTGACATTCAGAACACTTTTGGAATAGTTTTTGACTTTACAAACTTTTTTACTGATAGAAGTATTTATAACACATATATTAGAAAAATGTATAATTTTATTACAAAGCATTTCAGAAGCAAATACATGAATGGAAATTAGGACAAAAGATATAAATGAAGCTATTTACAGAAAAAAGGAAATATAAGTAGTCAATAAATATGTGAAAAGATGCTCTATCTCACAATTGAAAATGCAAATAAAAATTAAAGTAATATAATCTGAGAATTTATCTTATAAAAATATATGATTATAATACACATATACATATGATTATAATACACATATATGCATGCATGGGTATTCATTATAACATTGTTTTATTTATATATAAAATGTCTGGAAGGATACGTATCAAGCAGTTAGCATTAGATACCTCTGTTGATTGTGGAAAGTTGATATGAAAAGGGAGGATAACACTCTTCACTATATATACTTCTGTACCATTTGAATATATAATAATTACAGATAATTACTTTTGTGTCTAAACTATATTGGAAATAGTTTTGTTTTTCTACTGTTCTATAAGCTTGTGCCTCATTACCAACAATGTACTTTGAACTTGTTTCTATTTCACTCTTCTTAACTGCTACACAAAATTTTGCCTTGTAGATGAGCTATCATCCATCCATCCATCCACCCACATATTCATCTATTTGCCTCCCTGCCCACTAAATTATTTTTTGCTTGCTTATTTAAACCATTTATTTTCCAAGTTATAGACACAATGCTTGTCCTTGGCTAAAACAAAACAAACAAACAAATAAAAATAACAAAAAAGTGGGGTGCCTGTGTGTCTCAGTAATTGAGCATCTGGCTCTTGGTTTCAGCTCTGGTCAGGGTCTCATGGTTTGTGGGTTCAAGCCCTGCATCAAGCTCCTACTTGGGAATATCTCTCTCCCTCTGTCTCTTCCCCTTCCCCACTTGTGCACGTGCATGCATGCTTTCTTTCTCTCTCTAAATAAATGAATGAACATTTAAAAAAATTAACAAAAAAGAATGCAGTTGGAGAAGACTACAGAAGGAAAAAACTACAGCCCAGTCTCATTCTCCAAAGGCAACCACTGCTAACAATTTCTGTTCTAGTGGTTACTTTTATAACATTAAACAATATGCTTATTATTGTAACAGTATTGATATCAATATTGTTATAATAAAACATGCTTATACCTTCATTGTCTCTTTTCCTCTCCTCCCCACCTCTCCTATTCCCTCATTCCCCCACTTTTTGTTTTGTTTTGTTTTGTTTTTGTACCATGCTCAGAAGAAGTCCATATGAGAAAATCTTACCCTGACATAGTTCATAATTTGGGACATTTGACCAAGATAGGGAAAGATGTATAAGTAAAGAATACGATTAAAGGGTACTCAGCCTTGAAAAGAATGGGCAGAATCAGAGAGGGAAATAGATACAGTTAGAGCATGGAGAACCAATCAGGAAATGTAGGCCTTTCCCTGTACCAGCCCCTTACCTAGAACCTGAGAGGGTAGGTTGCTCTTTAGTGTTTCAGCAATAGTTAAAGTCTCACCCAGGGTTCCTGGTACTCTTAATGGCATGATAAAGTGGAAAGAACATGGGTTTGGAGTCCAAAAGACTTGATTTTGAATCTTACCTCTACCACTATTTAGCTATGCGATCTTGGGGGCAATTTGATTAAACTCTTTGGGTCCCAGTATACTTATCTGTAAATAGGCAGTAATATTTTGCTCAACACTACTCTTATGAGATTTAGATGATGAGGATGATGGCAATTAATATTTATTGACTACTATATAGCAGGTTTGATTCTTATTTTTTTCTTCAGTTTATTCATTTATTTTGAGAGAGAGAGAAAGTGCAAGTCAGAGAGAGAGGGTGAGAGAGAGAATCCCAAGCAGTCTCCACAATGACAAAGCAGAGCCCAGTGTGGGGCTGGAACTTACAAATGAAATAGTGAGATCATGACCTAAGAAAAAGTCAGAGGTTTAATCTACTGAGCCACCCAGGTGCCCTACCAGGTGTGATTCTAAATGCTTTATGCTTAGGAAGTGCCTTATGTAACAGTACCTAGAAGAGAAAGTTATTGTTGTTATCTCATTTACAGATGAAAATGTATCAGATGCAAACAGATTAAATAACTTGCCCAGAGCCTACAGCTAACAAATTACACAGGCAGGACTTATACTGAAGCAATCTGATTGCAGATTGTACAGTTATACTGCAACACACATATAAAGTAAAGCACCTGGTATGGTATATTACACATAATAGTGTTCAGTATATATTTGTTTTATTATTTTCCTTCTTAGAATGACTGATTTTGCTCTTTCAACCCAAAGGAGACTGTGTGACATTATACAAGGTCATACTCCTCTTTCTATTTTTTTCAGAGAAGCAAGATATTAAATACTTTGCCTTAAACTTTGAATTTCTATACAAAGTATTAGGTATTACTGTTTAAGGCATTAACAATACCTTGGATCAGAGTAACCAGTTACGCTTCCTAAAGATATGAGCAATAGCCTATCACTTTCTGCCTGCAGCATTCAAACTCACGTATGTAGGAAGCTTGACAACATTTCCTAGATACATTCCCCATAGTGTCCAGAGGAATATGTGCAAATCGAGCCACAAAAATAGATCCATGCCTTCTGGAGTTCCCCAAAGCAGATAGTCAAGTCAAGTAACAAACCTGTTTCACATAAGAAATACATCTGTATTTTTGTGAAAAATCTATGGCCCCCAGAGAAGGAGAAAAAAATAGTGAAGGAAACAATGGTAGGTCTCAGAGAATTTATTTGGAAGTCAGATGAGAGAAATGTCCAAACTCATCTTCCTGCATTCATTTTTTTCTACTCCAATCAGAGGGGTAGCCAGGATCTAAAACTAGGCAAAATGAATCTGTGGCTCTGGAAGATCAAGCAAGTAAGAAAGTACCACTTTTTGACTACCACTTTTTTTGCTACCATTTTTGTATGTTTTAAGCTACTTTCATACTGCTTCAGCAAAGTTTTTTTCATCATTTTCTTAATGTCCATCATTTAAAAAATGACACTGGTTTTTGAGAATGCTACCCAACTAACTTTGCTTCTGATTTTAATCCATTCTTAGCAGCTAGAGTGATCTGTTCCAAAATGGTAAGTCAGATCATCTCACTTCCTTAAACCTTTGGTTCCCACTGCACTAAGGATAAGGTCCAAATTCCTTACCAAGGCCTATGATACTCCACAGATTTTGCCTCCTGCTTACTTCTTATGACTTTCTCTCCTACCACTCTTCTATACACATTCTCTGCTCCAATTACATCGATCTGTCTTTAGTTTCTGAATCAGACCATTCTAATCCAGCCCTTGCTATCTTATTCCCTCTAGCTGGAACATTGTTCCTTTGCCTAGTTAAACCTTACCCATTCTTCAAAGCTCATATCAAGTGTAATTTCTTCAAGCAAGACTTCTTTGACCACCACATACTATACTGGAGCTCTGAGCACCATGCATATCTCTTTTTCATGCTTTCTATAATTGTAATTAATTGTTTAAGATGTCAGTTTCTTTCAATAGAATGTTAGCTTCATGAGGACAAGGATCATTCCTGTCTTCCTCAAAATACTGTATCCTCAGTGTTTGTGAAGTACATATTGTTGATTTTCAGTATTAAGTGAATTAAATTAAGGGATATTTAGGTTGTGGTTGTCTTTTGTGGGTATGTGCATGAGCATGTATGCATGAGCATGTATATATGTGTGGAAGTGGAATTTATGACCCTCTCGCATAATCCTGTAATTGACCTCAAAGTTAGTAGTTCAAATGGTTTATTTCTGATTTACCAACATCCAAACATTCATTTGGTAGGCCCAATTGAATATAAAATATAAAGTTGAAAATATTTGAAGGATTAATAAATTTCTTATGAAAAAAATATCTCTATATAGGTATACACTGGGTAGCAATATATGCCCAGAATTTAGCTCCTTTATTAAAGTTTAGAGAATAGAGCAATTTGTTAGGGAGTATAGATCAGTATGCTCAATAAAAATCTTGCCAACTTTTCTATCTATAAAGCGTGCCTTTAGGCTATAACTCAGTAAAAAATAAAGTGCTCTTTTAATTACAGATGAATTATCAGTTCCTGCCAGTTTGTTGCTTTAAAGATAACGCAATTTGCTAAGCTCAGTTGGACCACATTGTCTCTTATTGAATCTTTGATTCTTATTGAATCTTTGATAGACATTTGAATTATTTTTACTTTTTGGCTATTATGAATAATAATGTTATAAACATTCTTGTATATTTTTTGTGTGTGGATATACATTTTCAGTTGTTTTAAGAATATACTTAGAAATAAAATTGCTGGATAATATGGTGATTCTATGTTTAACCTTTTAAGGAACTGCCAAAATGTTTTCCAAAGCAGTTGTACCATGTTACATTACCACCACCAGTGTATGAAGGCTTCATTTTTTTTTTTTACATTCTCACCAAAACTTGTTATTATATCTTTTATTATAGGCATCCTAGTGGGTAAGAAGTGGTATCTCATTGTGATTTTCATTTTTTAATGGCCAATGATGTTGAGCATCTTTTCATGTGGTTATTGGCTATTTGTATACCTACCCATTTGAAGAAATGTCTATTCAAATACTTTATGACTTTTTAATTGGATTATTTATATTTTTATTGTTGAGTTGTAAGAGTTCTTTATTTATCCTAGATATAATTCCCTCATCAGATATATGATTTACAAGTATTTTCTCTCACTCTATGGGTTGTCTTTTTATTTTCTTGATAGTATGATTTGTAGCATATAGTCTTTCATTTTCAGGGAATTCAATTTATCTACTTTTTAAAAAATTTTTCTAATGTTTATTTATTTTTGAGAGAGGGATACAGAGCTCAAGTTGCGGAGGAGCAGAGAGAGGGAGGAACAGAATCCGAACAGGCTCTGAGCTGTCAGCACAGAGCCCGACGCAGGGTTTAAACCCACAAACTGTGAGATCATGACCTGAGCTGAAGTCCTTTGCTTGACTAACTGAGCCACCCAGGCACCCCTTCAATTTATCTATTTTTTGATGCTTGTACTTTTTTTTATTATTTTTATTTTTATTTTTTAAATATATTGTCAAGTTGGCTAACATACAGTGTATACAGTGTGCTCTTGGTTTTGGGGGTAGTTTCCCGTAATTCATCACTTACATACAACACCCACTGCTCATCCCAACAAGTGCCCTCCTCAATGCCCATCACCCACTTTCTCCTCTCCCCCTCCCGCCGCATCAACCCTCAGTTTGTTCTCTGTATTTAAGCGTCTCTTATGGTTTTCCACCCTACCTCTCTGTTTGTAACTATTTTTTCCATTCCCTTCCCCCATGGTCTTCTGTTAAGTTTCTCAAGTTCCACATATGAGTGAAAACATATGGTATCTGTCTTTCTCTGACTGACTTATTTCACTCAACATACCTTCAAGTTCCATCCACGTTGCTGCAGATATGATGCTTATACTTTTAATGTCATGTCTAAGATTTTTCACCTAAACCAAAGTCACAAAGATTTATTCCTATATTTTATGCTAAGTATTATACTATCTTAGCTCTTACATTTAGGCCTATGATCCATTTTGAGTTAATTTTTGTATGTGATGTAAGATAGAGGGCTAAATTCTTCTGGATGTAGCTATCCAGTTGTTCCTGTACTATTTGTTGAAAAGGCCATTTTCATTGAATGGTCTTGGTAGCCTTGTTGAAAATCAATTGATCAAAAATTATGCTCTGAACTCTCGATTCTGTCCATGGATCTTCATGTTACCCTTATATCAGTACCACACTATCTTGATCTGATACCTTAGGATTTTTTATATACATGATAATGTCATCTGAAAATTGACATAGTTTTATTTTTTCCTTGAATCTGGATACCTGTTATTAATTTTCTTGCCTTATTTCCTGTTTATAATCTCCAGTATAATGTTGAATAAAAGTGGTAATAGCAGACATCCTTGTTTTTGATCTTAAGGGGAAAGACTTCAGTATTTCATCATTAAGTATAAAGTTACCTATGAGTTTTTTCGTGGATAGCCTTTATCAAACCAAGGACAAAGGATGTTGGATTTTTTGAAATGTTTTTTCCGCTTCTATTGAAATGATTATGTGATTAATTTTCTTTATTGAGATGGTGTATTACATGGATTTATTTGTAGATGTTAAACCAAGTTTGCATTCCTAGGATAAATCATAGTTTGCCATTAGGTATAATCTGTTTTATATGTTGCACAATTCAATTTGTCAGTTTTCTTATTTATTTTTATTTTTTAAATAAAATTTATTGTCAAATTGACTAACATACAGTGTGTAAAGTGTGCTCTTGGTTTTTTCCCACGGTTGATTTCCATGGTTAATCACTTACATACAACACCCAGTGCTCATCCTAACAAGTGCCCTTCTCAATGCTCATCACCCATTTTCCTCTCTCCCCCACACTCCCATACATCCTCAGTTTGTTCTCTGTATTTTTTTGAGACTTTTTGGTCTATGTTGTTAAAAGATTCAGGTCTGTAGTTTTCTTTTTATGTGATGTCTTTTCCTGATGTTGGTATCAGGGTATTACTGACCTAATAGAAAGTGTTGGGAAATATTCTCTTTTATATTTTTTGAGAGAGTTTTTGAGGAATTGATATTAATTCTTCTTTAAATGTTTGGTAGAATTCACCAGTGAAGCTATCTAGGCCTGGGGTAGTCTTTCTGTTTTTTTTTTTTTTTTTTTTTTTTTTTTACTATTAATTCAATCTCTTACTTGTTATGGGTCTGTTCAGAGTATTATTTTTTTCTTGGTCATCTTCAGTAGTTTGTATCTTTCTACAAATTTGGTCCTTTCATCTAAGTTATCTAATTTTTTGGCATAGCATTTTTCATAGTATTCCCTTGTAATCATTTCACACCCTCTATGTTCAGTGATGTCCCAAATTAGTTCATCTGATTTAAAAATACATATTTATTTTATTATTTTTAAATTATTTTTTAAGTTTATTTATTTATTTTGAGATGGAGAGAGCAGTGTGTGAATGGGAAAGGAGCAGAGAGAGCGGGAGAGAGAGAGAACCCAAGTAGGCTCTGCACTGTCAGTGCAGAGTTCAATGTGAGGCTCAAACTTAGAAAATCAAGGGTCCGATGCTTACCACCTGAGCCATCCAGGTGCCCCCAAAATACGTATTTATTTTAAGTGTCTGTTTTTAGGGGCACTGGAGTGCCTCATTTGGTTGAGCAGCTGACTCTTGATTTTGGCTCACATTATGGTCCCAGGGTCATGGGATTGAGCCCTGCATCGGGCTGCATATTGAGCATGGGGCCTGTTTGAGATTCGCTAGCTCTCCCACTCTGCTACTCTCCTCCACTCACAAGTGCTCTCTTGTTCTCTAAAATAATTAGTAAATAAATAAATAAATAAAATGTTTTTAGGGATGATATTGATAATGATGAATATAACATTCTCTATAATTGCACTACTGAAATATAATGTAAAAATTAAGTACATTTCCTTCTAGGGTGTGTGTGTGTGTGTGTGTGTGTGTGTGTGTGTGTATGTGTGTGTGTGTATTAATAATAGGTAGTCTGGGGTGCCTGAGTGTGTGCACATACACACATAGAGAGTTAGCCTTATAAAGTAAGTCTTACCATTACCACCATTTTCAGATGAGTAAATGAATGGAAGGTGAAAGTGTATAGGTAATTAGGCTAAGGTCATACAGCTAATAAATAAAATTGGGGCCCAAAAGGCTACATTGACAAAAGTCAAAAGGCTAGTTCACATTAGTCAATAACCCAGGTAAAGGTGCATCACTCAAAAAAGAGACCCTGTTGTACAGCTCACTTAATATGACAAAAATACATTATTTTATACTTGCTCATGGGACACAATGTTTCATCATCCTTTTATAATTAAAAATATAGGAAACAAGATTTTAGAACTAGGTACTGTCATTTATCTAAACATAGAAGCTCAATTAGATGCATTGCACTATTAGAGGAAAGTTCATTAATATAACTGTTCTTTCTGACAGCACCATGTTTTTTTTTTATTACTTGGCACTTATAGTTATATACAGTGCCCTTCATGCTGACTATTTCAAGGAGTTTAACTCCATTTCCTGTCTATTTGTCTATTTATTTATTAACAGTCAACAGTCACTGCTGTTTCTGATAGACAAGAAAGATATTTTACAAATATGAATTACTTATTCTGCCTGCAACTGGCTTCTTGTAATAGTGAAAGTTACTTACCTCACTGACTCTCAGTTTCCCTGTATTTTACACAAGGGTAATGAGGTTAAATTATTTCTTAAAATACCACAAAACCTCAATTAACTGTAGTATGGCAAAAAGAATGTATAAGAATTAATGTGATTAGAAAAAGTTAATTGGTGTGTTGGTTACCTTGGAAGGTGCCCTTGTAGCTGCTTCCACTCAATTCTTATGAAAATCTTTTTACATGGAGTCATAGAAACAATGAAAGTACAAGAGTATTAGGTATAGTCAAATGTGTTAGTTAAAATAAAAAACAAAACCTTGGACTCCAGAAACTTAAATTAGTGAACTTAACATCCAATACTAGAGTGAACTGTTTAACTTTTGAAAAGGTACAGGTTTCCTCAATCCTCCTACCTGACCCTCTCTTTAGATAAACTTGCCAGCTGTTTCACAGAGAATGTAGAAGCCACAAGATGGCAACTTCCCACCACTAAATCTACAAACTTACCTATACCTTCACCTATCATTTCTGCCTTCCTTCCATTTCTAACTGAAGATCAAAAAAAAAAAAAAAATCCTCCTGTGTATGGCACATATTTCCATTTGCGGTTCAGAAACTTTTTCTTATCCATGTATTTCTTTAGGGTTTTTGCTGTGTAAATTAACCATGTGTTGTCTTTTTCTTCAGCTATTTCCTGTTGTCTTGCTCCTTTCCCTCAGCATTTAAAGCTTGCTCAAATCTCTCTTACTCACCAAAGATAAAAACTATTCTGGTATTCCCCAAAACTTATAACTTCAGTCTAATCATGAGAAAAATAGCAGTGTACTTTTAAAAATCCTCTGGCCCTATGCTGTAAATGTACTGTATCTCACTCTTTCCTATCACAGCTAATCTTTGTGATAGTTGTCTCTACTCATTCACTGTTTTACTTCCTTACCTTCAATTTACTCTTCAGTTTATACAGTCTGGTTCTAGCCCTGATATTCCACTGATTTGTTTTTGGCAGTCTTCTCTTGACTAGCAGCCTTTCCTTGGCTACATATAAAGGACACTTTTTAGTTTTTGACTCACTTGATTACCCACCCAGTAGCATTTAACATAGTTGTCATTCTTGAAATATGTTGTTCTCTTGGCTTTTGTACTGGTTTTCCTGGTATCTGTCTTGTTACTTTTTTTTTTTCAGTCACTTTTGAAGACTTCTCTGAACCTGCTCATCTTTTTTTTTTTTAAACATTTATTCATTTTTCAGAGATGGAGAGAGACAGAGCACGAGCGGGGGAGGGTCAGAGAGAGGGAGACACAGAATCCAAAACAGGCTCCAGGCTCTGAGCTGTCCACACAGAGCCCGAGGCGGGGTGCGAACCCATGAACTGCGAGATCATGACCTGAGCAAAGTTGGATGCTCAACCGACTGAGCCACCCAGGCGCCCCCCCTGCTCATCTTTTAAGTGTTGGTGTTTCTCAGGAATCTACCCTTAGCCAGTTTTTTATTTTGCCTCTATCCTTAGGTAATTTGGTGACCCTGTGGCATCTTTATTCTTGAAACTATGAAATATATATCCCCAAGTCCCTTTCCTTAATTCCTATCATTCTAAAGAGTATATTGAATCTAGATCATGGCACATAATATTATGTCTCATTATATTTTGTGTTGTCCATGTACAGAATATTGTGTGCTGTTCTAGGCATATTTTTATAATGTACCCATAATGTATATTTATCTCAATGTAAATTTTAAGTATTTCAATTGTATCAGTCAGAAATATTTAGATTATGCTGTTGTAACTATCCCCAAATCTTGGTGGCGTATAACAGCAAAATTTTATTTCTGACTTATGTAACATGTCAGCTGGGAGCTCTGCTCCAAAATTTCTCATTTTATCACCCAGACTGATGGAGCAACCACTATTTTGAGCATTACCATTTCACTATGGCAGAGGAAAAGATGTAGAAAGCACATTGACAAATAAATGTTCTGACCTGAAAGTGAAACACAAGTGTGAGCAATAACTTTTGTTTACAAGTAATTGGCCAGAATCAGTCATATGCTCCATCAATCACAATGGGGCCAGGACATGCAAAACTGTCCTATACATGAAGGCAAAGAGATATAAATTTTGGAGAAAAGAAGTAATGACTATCATGACTAGATAAAGAATGAAATTTACCCTTCAACATTAGACTTTTTCCTACTCCCCTCCCTACATTAACTTTTTCTATAAATTTCCATATACACATGCATATATATACATACATAGATTTTTCCATTATATATGGGATCATGTTTATTTTCCATACATTTTATAGTTATACTCATCTATGCACAATTCTTACTTCAGTCTCTTTAATAGCTATAAAGTATTCCATAGTATGCATATACCATACTTTATTCAACCACTCCTCTTTGTTTTCTTTTTTTAAATATGAAATTTATTGTCAAATTGGTTTCCATACAACACCCAGTGCTCATCCCAAAAGGTGCCCTTCTCAATACCCATCACCCACCCTCCCCACCCCCCATCAACCCTCAGCTTGTTCTCAGTTCTTAAGAGTCTCTTATGCTTCAGCTCCCTCCCTCTCTAGCCTCTTTTTTTTCTTCCCCTCCCCCATGGACTTCTGTTAAGTTTCTCAGGATCCACATAAGAGTGAAACCATATGGTATCTGTCTTTCTCTGTATGACTTATTTCGCTTAGCATCACACTCTCCAGTTCCATCCACGTGGCTACAAAAGGCCATATTTCATTCTTTCTCATTGCCACATAGTATTCCATTGTGTATATAAACCACAATTTCTTTATCCATTCATCAGTTGATGTACATTTAGGCTCTTTCCGTAATTTGGCTATTGTTGAAAGTGCTGCTATAAACATTGGGGTACAAGTGCCTTATGCATCAGCACTCCTGTATCCCTTGGGTAAATTCCTAGCAGTGCTATTGCTGGGTCATAGGGTAGGTCTATTTTTAATTTTTTGAGGAACCTCCACACTGCTTTCCAGAGCGGCTGTACCAATTTGCATTCCCACCAACAGTGCAAGAGGGTTCCCGTTTCTGCACATCCTTACCAGCATCTATAGTCTCCTGATTTGTTCCTTTTAGCCACTCTGACTGGCGTGAGGTGATATCTGAGTGTGTCAACCACTCCTCTTTGGAGGGGTATTTGTTTTATTCCCAGATTTTGACCATTATAACACACACTGCACTGACTGTCCTTGAACATGCATATATTTCTGTGCATATGTATTTGAATTTCTGTAGTATAAGTTATTAGAAAAGGAATTCCTGAGCACTTTAAATTTTGTCATGTCCTGGCAATTTGCCTTCCAAAATGCTGTACCAATTTAAAATCTCATATATAGTGTATGAAAGTGTAAATTATATTTTGAGAAAAATGTTGACATTTGTATTGAAGGAAGGAAGAGTTGGATAACGAGGGATTTAGAAACCACATAAAAATGAGTAATGAGGGGCGCCTGGGTGGCGCAGTCGGTTAAGCGTCCGACTTCAGCCAGGTCGCGATCTTGCGGTCCGTGAGTTCGAGCCCCGCGTGGGGCTCTGGGCTGATGGCTCAGAGCCTGGAGCCTGCTTCTGATTCTGTGCCTCCCTCTCTCTCTGACCCTCCCCCGTTCATGCTCTGTCTCTCTCTGTCCCAAAAATAAATAAAAAACGTTGAGAAAAAAAAATTAAAAAAAAAATGAGTAATGAGTGAAGACTTTTTGTTTAAACAGCTTATAAAACCTTATACCTACTACTTCTAGGTTTGCTGACTGGAGCAATCCTGAAAAAGACTATTCCCACTTGTACATGATATTTCTTGTTACATCTTAGTGGTCAGAATGCAATTTCCTGTCCATATGCAGTTGCAAGGAAGGCTATGAAATGAAGACTCAAATTTGGGGAATTACATACTAAACCAAAAACTGCAGGCTACATAATCACCACAAGAAATAGACTAGTTTGGGAGATAGTTCTTGCTATGCTCCTGGATCTCTATAGTTGCTTACAACCAATTTTTCCCTCTTATGTTTGCTTCTCTTTTTACCCTCTTTTTCTCTTCTGCTATCTCTCAGAAGTTTGTCCATCATTCTTCTTCTTTTCTCTTGTTTCCTCCTCTTTCTCAATATGTCAACTTCTTGTGTCTCCATTTCTGTCTTTTTCTCTCTCTGCTTCCGTATGCTTTATCTCCCCATTTCTCCTCTGTGTGTATTTTTTCTCTTTCCATCTGCTTCCTATCCATCTGTCTCTCTATCTTTAGCTATCTCTGTTTTCTTCTGTATTTCTGGTTCTCTTGGTTTCGGTCTCATGTCTCTCTCTTTCTATCTCCATTTCTTTTTTTTTTAATGTTTATTTATTTTTGGGACAGAGAGAGACAGAGCATGAACGGGAGAGGGGCAGAGAGAGAGGGAGACACAGAACTGGAAGCAGGTTCCAGGCTCCGAGCCATCAGCCCAGAGCCTGACGCGGGGCTCAAACTCACGGACCACAAGATCGTGACCTGAGCTGAAGTCGGACGCTTAACCGACTGAGCCACCCAGGCACCCCTCTATCTCCATTTCTAATTATTAGAGCTAATAATAATTAGCTGCCACTTCATACTTGTTTTCATATGGTAGGAAGTACTTGAGGATAGGGTAGCTATAGAGATAGTGTAAAAAGGATTTCTTGATAGGTTGATGGTTGGATTATATAATCATTGAGGTATTTTCCAAGTTTGAGTCAAATTGAGAACCAACTTTCCATTCTTATTAAGTAGAATATCATTTATATTATTGCACATTTGTTTTCTGATTGAAGATATAGTAGGACCTTAAGACCATCTCTGTATGAATATTGTGCTTCATTGTAGGTGACTGTAGAATTAGAAGATACAGTATTCCGCTCTTATCCACAGTCTTAATTTCTATAGTTTCAGTTATCCTTAGTCAACTATGGTCTGGAAGCAGATGATCCTCTTTCTGACCTATCATCAGAGTATCAGTAATAGCTTAACATTATGTCATAATCCCTATATAAATCACCTCACTTCATCTCACCCCATAGGTATTTTATCATCTCACATCATACATTGAAAGAATAAGGTACAATACAGTAAGTGATTACATCGCATAGCTTTTATTACAATATATTGTTATAATTGTTCTATTTATTGTTAGTTATGGTAATATTCTATTGTGCCTAATTTATAAATTAAACTTTATCATAGGGTATGTCCTATAGGAAAAAACATACTCTATATAGGGTTTGGCACTATCTGTGGTTTTAGGCATCCACTCAGGTCTTAGAACATATCCCCGAAGGCTAAGGAGGTACTATTGTATTAGAAATTGAAATGAATGTGTGTTCTTTACAACCTAGCTGGTATATCTAGTAGTGTCTTTTAGTTGTGTCAAAATATATTAATAAATTAAACTTGTTTTGCCTTCTAGAATTAGAATTGTGCCATACAGATACTTTTAAGAATTAACATGAAACAGGAACCTGGCATACTGGTACTTTAAGGAGGAAAAGAG
This sequence comes from Panthera uncia, assembly GCF_023721935.1. Lineage (NCBI taxonomy): Eukaryota > Metazoa > Chordata > Mammalia > Carnivora > Felidae > Panthera > Panthera uncia. The sequence goes on from NC_064817.1 coordinate 81,058,147, forward strand.
TAAGTGGAGAAGGTAATTTACAAACTAGACTTGAAAACCACTCGAGCATAACATTATCATTACAATTATTTGTCAAATGATTTAGTTCAATTACATTTTTAAAAACTGTCTTGAAAATATGGCCCTACTCATATCAGGATTGGTAATTCAAGGAAAGGAAAATTAATGCCTTCATTAGCCATTGTGCTAGCATCTTCAGTCTTTAGAATCCTTGTGTTGTCTTTTGGGATTTTTATATCCTACCCTTAGGAAATCAGTAAACACAAAGCCCTCGGAAATATGAACTTCAGGTGTAAGAACCCTTGTATATTTATATCCATGGTAGGGGGAAGAATTCTGTGAAAAAAATATAATTTTGAAATAATTGAATAGCAGCATAATTGCCATCATATAAAGTATTATACTTGCTCCTATACATTTTCTCCACACAACAGTAAGTTGGTTGTAAAATCACCAAGAAGAAAAAAAAAGTTATAATGTAATAAACCTAAATTTCAGTGTAAGATTTCCATGGGATAACCTGAGATGCTTCTGACACTTTTAGTATTTAAACAGATGTGTGGGACTGTATGCTGGGAGGCTAGTGGTCACAGTTCTGAGATATTCATTGATCAATGATGATATTTAAGGCCGCTTTCTGTTGCAGATGAACACAGCTAGGAGATTGATTACACTGGCCTTTCTTTTTGACTGAATTGGCAGTTTGGCAGATTTTCCCTTTCAATGGGAAATCTGCATCACCTATTGAACATGCTACAAAATACTTGTCTTACTCTATATTCCCTTAGCCTTTAGCATATACAGGTCATTCTTCACTCTCTTGCACTTGACTAAGCTCTCAAGTATGCATGGACCTCCACAGTTAGATTATAGCTTCCTGAAGGCAAGGAGCGATGTTTTATAATCTTAGACTTAGTTTTTGACTTCCATAACATCTAACTCCTAGGGCAAAAATAGCTTAGTAGTGGTTAAGAGCTTGGACTTTGTAGTCATATAGACCTAAATTCATTTTTTCCCTTAACTTACTATTGATGTGACCTTGTGTAAGTCACAAGTATCACTTTTGTGAATAGTAAAATGGGATAATAACACCCCTAAGGTCATTAATAGAATAAAATATCATATAGCAATTTAGTGAAATGCTTGGCACACAAAAATGCTCAATACATTATAATTATTATTTTAATAAAATACAGATTTTCCTTGACTTACAGTGGGATTACATATCAACCTATTAGAAGGTGAAAATATCACAAGTTGAAAGTGCATTTATTTTTTTTTTCAACGTTTTTTTTTTAATTTATTTTTGGGACAGAGAGACACAGAGCATGAACGGGGGAGGGGCAGAGAGAGAGGGAGACACAGAATCGGAAACAGGCTCCAGGCTCCGAGCCATCAGCCCAGAGCCTGACGCGGGGCTCGAACTCACGGACCGCGAGATCGTGACCTGGCTGAAGTCGGACGCTTAACCGACTGCGCCACCCAGGCGCCCCTGAAAGTGCATTTAATACACCTAACCTATCAAACATCATAGCTTAGCATAGCCTACCTTAAACTTTCCCAAAACACTTACATTGGCCTACAGTTGGGCAAAATCATCTAAAACAAAGGCTATTTTGTAACAAAGTATTGAATAGATCATGTACTTTAGTGAAAAAAAAATGTTGGATGGGAAGTGAATCTGTTGTTTACCCTGATGTTTGTATGACTGAGAGTCAGAAATAGGAAAGGTACAATCATGGACAGGATGAATTGTAGGTAAAGGAGAATATGACAGACTTCTAATATCTCACTGGCAAGGTTGGGTTGATAACTGACTGAATACAGCAGAAATACTTAAATCAGAGATGAACCAATGTTCTTATTGAAGTCACTGGGAATAACATATATTCTAAACCGGGAGACAGGACAGAAGGGCTAGAATGTGCCTGTGGTTTAGGAAAATTTGAATAATAAGCCACCTTTTGAATGTCCAGAGCCTATGTAAACTTAGCTAGAAACTGTACAAATAAATTTTATGTAAAACAAAGGATTTTGTGGAATTCATGATGGTCTTTTCAGTCTTGGTTTGGGGTCTCCCAAAAGCAGACCCAAAGACAAGGATTTAGATGTAGGTAATTTATTTGGGAAGTGATTCCAGAAAGTAATGCAAGGGAATGAGAAAGTCAGACTGGAAGGGAGAAAAAGCAAATAAAGAGTGTGTTAATGAGCAGTTTGCCACTCAGTTTTACTGGAACATACCAACAGGTGAGGGAGTTGCGGTGTTTATTCACTAACTCCCATTACTGAAAGTAACTCATGGGGTGTTAGCAACTTGGAACTTCCAGACTGCCTCCCCTGCTGTTCAACTTACTTTGTAGATAGGAAAGCACCCCCTGGTAGAGAAACATAGGAAGTCTTCTGCAAATGACTTTTGGCGTAGGCCAAGAGGATATGGGTAGGGTAACAACAGTGTCCACTATAGCAGGGGAAACCACATATCTTGGATTTGAATAATCATATATTTGTTAATATATATTCTATTTCAAATAAATGGGTAACTTGAAAAAAACATGAAAGCTGCCATTTATTTGTATTAATGAGACCCTTGATATGATATCTACATGATCTTCTTTTATCCATTGAATATGGATAATGACTAGGTGACTATCTTCATGAATATAATATTCTAGTGGTCAAGGTGTGGGCAGAAACAACCAAGCTAATAAATGCAGCTGATTCATTAAGAGTTTTAACTCAGTGAAGTATAACTCTGAAATAGTATTGTTTTTCCCAATGATTTCTATTTGTTGTACTGTACTGTACTTTGTTTTTTCCATGGGGAGATGGTGACAATGATAATCATTTCAGTCTGATTATATAACTTTTCAGCTGTTTTCAGAGTTTCATTTTGATTTTAAAGACTGTTCTAAGCTCCTATCTGATTCAAATAGTGTCTCTTCCTTTTTCTTTAAACAGATGAGACATTCCAGTGGCTAGGAATTTGGAGGGTGCATGGTAGATTTTCACACATCAGCCATATGCCTTCTCCAGTGGTGTTTCATAGGGAGACAAATGACTAGGGAAGAGGGAGAGGGAAAAAATATGCTTTTGATTGACTGTGTCTTTTCCTTGGTTGAACATAATTGCCCTTCTAGCCATCTATAGGCTCTGTATAAATAGTTAGTTGTTGTGACAGGCCTGATGATGAGATGATCCCCCCATCATTTACTCTTGGCAATGAAGTCTCTTTCGAAATTTGATTAAATCTTCCCTCAGAACTTCAACTAGTGACATGATATCACTTTTCTCTCAAGTGTACTCATCTTACCCCATGCTGTAAAGCCTCTGACAAGAATCATCTACCCAGTCCAATTTGAATCTTTGGTAATGTGCCAAATCCATTTCATGCTTCTTGGGACCAGAAATTTAGTATGTGATAGGGATTGGTAGAGATTAGTACTGGCCTCTTGTCATCTGAAATTCCCAACACACCATCCTTCCTCAAAGTTCTTTGTCACTATTCCAGTAGTATGGGAGAAGTCCAGCATGTCATCTGGGAAAGGAAAACCTGTCTTTGTTATCAAAAGGTAACCTTCTCCTCTTTCTCAGTCTTCTTTGTTTATTGATGGAGAGAAGATGGGATGATAAAGAACTAGCTGCATTGGATAGTGAACAGGTGGGCTCAGACCCCAAACTGCAAGTTTTCTGAATTTAGGATGTCAGGTGGATATAAATTCTGAGGTAAATTCTGGGAATACTCGATGCTTGATATCATCCTGTTACTCTCAAATTCTGGGTAAGGTTCTACACCTTTAGGTACAAACCAATTATTCAAGAAACAAATCTTTACATGGAATTCTGGATCTTTAAAATGATATCCAGAGGGTGTTCTTGCTTTTCCACTCAGATTTGCTTCCACTCATTATTTTAGGGATCACTGTGCTTTCATTCTTATTGTCCCCTTTGCCATATTTATGTCTTGGGTTTATGATAAGCCCAGTATACCTCTGTGGTGCTTATATTCTGATTGTTAGAGGATCTCGATCCTATTTGAAACTTTTTACACTTATTTTTCGCTTTGGAACAGTTTCATTACAATTGTTTAAAGTTCAGTATTGTTAATTTTAAAATATTGTCAAAGTTGAGTAAAAACCCTTGTGATATAAATAAACAAAATAATTATAAGTGCTGATCAGTCTTATGAATAAAACAGCAGGGAGGTGAGTCAGAGAATGACAGAGTGAGACTTTAGGTAGTTGGAAAAAGTGTTTTTGTGTGACTGAAGACAATAGAATGTTAAGGAACCAACTGTGTGAAGAGTGGGGTGAAGTATACTAGGAGGAAGACAAAATGTAAAGACTACAAGAAGCAAATGACCTTGACACATTCCAGGGACAGATAAAATATTCATAGTGGCTGGAGCATAACCAACAAGGAGGAGAGTGTTGTCATATAAGATCAAAGAGGCAGCCAGGGCCCCACCTTTATGCCCTTAATGGCCTAATGGAAGGAGTTCAGATTTTACTCCAAATCCAATGGGAAGCCATTGAAAAGTTTTAAGCAGGGAACTTTGGCATGATTCAACTGTGTGCATTCATGTTTTCTTCCATTTGAATAAAACTAAAAACAAAGGTCACTAGAATGTCATTGTTTCTGTAATGTGTCCTTGAGATATGTGAAATTTTAGCTGCTAGTTTGTTGATGCCAAGATCTGTGACTCAATTTCATATTATTTTTTGACTTTTCAGCTACTGAAGAAAGTGAACAATGAAGCCACCATTTCTTTTGGCCCTTGTGGTCTCTTCTGTAGTCAGCACAAATTTGAGGATGGTATCAAAGAGAAATTCTGGTAAGTTGCTGGCAAATTATATTTGATCAAAAATGTGTAGTTTTTGTGACATCCAGAAAGCATCTGTGCCTTTAACTATGAATATCTTGAAACAGAAATGCTTGAACTCCAGCTATGTTGGAAGGTAGCCAAGATAAGAATGAGATTTTAGCCTACCACTGAGAAAATGTTGGTGAACTAGTGGAATTTTGTTCAACTTCAGTGGCAATGTACTCTCAGTGGACAATGAAATGTTAAGGGCCTACTTGGGGTTGGTTACATTTGCTAATGACTGTACACCTGGGAGCAGACATTTGTAACTGAAAATACAAGAAACTTAAAAATATATATATATATATATCCTTTGCCTCTTAATTGAGTGTGCAGCACTACTGTTTAAATGAATTATTTTGACATGTAGCTTTATTTTTTGTTACATTTTCACATTTTTACTGAATCTCTAACAGGCAGAAGTTTAAAGCCTCCAAGTTAAGAAATATTAGCTAATTTCCTGAAGAGGAATTTCTTGAGAAGAAATATCTATTCATAGAACATGGTGGTCTGGCAGGCAACCATGCTTGTACTGAAAGATCAGCTGTCATCAGTAGATGTCCCAATCAGAGCTTAAACATTGTTTAAAAACACTTGAATATATATGTCTTTCAGTTTTTATTATATAGTCTAGCTATAATTACAAACCATGCATGAGATTTTAAGAATTGATTTTCTGTCTACAATCATCCCAGTAAGACATTGAAGAATGAATGTATTATTACATGGAAACAGAAGACTGTGAAGGGACTTTCTGCTGGCTTCTAATTCAGTTATTTCCTAGAATTAAATGTATGCTCTTTACTTTCTCATTAGGTATAAAACCCAGAAAATAAAGTGCATGCCTATTTTTCAAAGCAATAAATGCTGGCTAGTGCTTGGCATTTGGTTAATGTTTGTTTTCTGAGGCAGGAATACTTGCTAATTGAAATAACTAAAGAACAGTATTGTTCTTCAATTGATATCATATTAATAAGTTTAGCATAAATGTGTCACAGGTTGTAAAATAGAGCACCACTACTGAAGTCCAAAGGATTCTGTAATGGTAAGGGCAGGGCAGTATATTAACTTTTTCTCCCCTTAAGACTTGTGTATTTAACACATTTTTGCATATTGTGAATCTTTTTCAGCTGTGTTTAATATTTTACCTAGAATATCTCTAACTTGGTATATTTTACGTGGCTGCCTTACCTTGCCTTAATCTTGAAGTCACATTTTCACTTTCAGTCTTGGTTCAGATTGATTGTTGCTAAAATAAAATACTCGGAAATATTACTTACTAGCAAAAGTAACCTCTTGGACCAGATTCCATGTTCTTCACTCTGCTGTGTCCTAATGTAGCAGAGTCTGAAAGCAAAGAAAAGGAATTGAGAGTTTAAAAAGACATCTATATTGATGAGGTCCCAATAGTTCATTTTTGCTCTCAATTCCCTTGCCTTTGGAGAAAGAATGAAATCTGGCCATTTGCAGCAATGTGGATGGAACTGGAAGGTATTATGCTAAGTGAAATAAGCCAGGCAGAAAAAGACTGATAACATATGTTTTTACTCATATGTGGATTTGGAGAATCTTAACAGAAGACCATGGGGGAGGGGAAGGAGAAAAAATAAGTTACAGAGAGGGAGGGAGGCAAACCAGAAGAGACTCTTAAGGACTGAGAACAAATTAAGGGTAGGTGGGGGTGGGGGAGAGGGGAAAGTGGGTGATGGGCAGGGAGGAGGGCACTTGTTTGGATGAACCCTGGGTGTTGTATGGAAACCAATTTGATAAATTATATTTAAAAAAAACAGATAATTACAAAAAAAGACATCTATGTTATGGAAGTTTAATTCATGTAAAATCCAAACTAAGAAACAAAAACAAGTTGCTCTGTGTGTATGTATTCAGTTTTCTTTCCTTGGTTTGCTTATTATATTTATAAGGACAAAGATTGTTAACAATGTGTATACATAGAGGAAGTTCTCATTGACACACAGGTGCCCTTTAAATATTAACTTTTTTATGCTTTGCTCCTTTATTCTTTACTTAGCAAGTGTGAGGCCATTTGTGGCTTATGAGAGGTTCTTAGTTGTGTCTTCTTAATGTGGCCAAGTGATGCCATATTTGCAGTGAACTTTATTGAAGAAACATTACCCAAAAAGCTATTCCCCTTTGAGTGAATGCATTTGAATAATTTCAGTCTATGTTTCCCCATATATTTACCCTCAGCTACCTCATAGGACAATAGAAATTATAATTTTGGAACAAAACTTTTCCTACAGATCTGGGCAGTGGAGATGGTTTGAATGCAGTTAGTCTTTCTCTCATAAAATAAAAGCCTTCTTGCTTTTATTTGTGGTGCATATGGAGTAGGCAGGAAAGACTAATGGGTTTATGTTGTTGGTTTGTGCATGTCTGTGTATGGTGTTTTGTTTTTTTATTTCAAAATACAAAAACAAAAATCAAGCATGGGATAAATAAAAGACGTCCTAAGTTACCCATAGGTGATAAGAATGGGAGTACTTTGGAGCTGTTCTTTTCACTCTTTCTTTCTATTTAGGTACCTCATAACATCCTTCCCAGCCCCTACACTCATGATAATACTATTATTTTATGTAAAAAAATAGAATTATTTGCACTTTCATTATGATGGTCCTATTTGACCTTATTTTTTAAAGAACATCAAAGATTGCTTTGACAAATCTGTAGTACAAAATTTTGTTTCACGCAATCTGTGAGGTCCTTTGGCCTTGCCAGTTAAAGAGATCCAGATTTAAACTTGCATATTTGTTCTTCTTGGAATCACCAATGGAACTCAGAACTTTCATTTTTCCCCCTACTTCCCTTTTCCCAAGTGAAAAATGAATGTTTGTGCCTTTCACTCATTAACATTAATAACTATTTAGTGTGAGATGTGAAGCCAATTATAATGATTTTTGTGCCATTCATTATAGACAGGGATCTCTTTCACTAATATCTCTTCAACTAATGCCAAAGGTTCTTTAATGCACAAGACACAGGACCAAGGGATAGAAGCTTCTTTTTATGTACTTGTCAATCAAGGGAAAAAAAAATAAAAGACTTAACTTTTTTTTTTTTTTTAATTTAGCTTGGGCACATATTGAAATGAACCTCCTAGTTTCTGGTATTACACAGTTTTTAAAAGCTGCAGCACAGGTTATGTTTCTAGGTAATACCTATTCACACTGGGCAAGTCCAAATATCAACTCTACATAGGTAAACAGAAAAAAATGGCTCTGAGGTTGCATTAGCATCTAATTTTAAGGACTGTAGCTGATTGATCAAGTGTAAGCTTGTCATCTTCACAGAATGCCCATGAGGTCCTTCAGCAATGGCATTCTCTAAATCTAAGACTAAATAAGGTCATTTAGAAAATCTACTCAATTAAAAATAGGTTTGCTTTACTTAAACGTGTCATTCTTTATGGCAGGGAATTGGCTAATATCTTGACAAAGTCTATTGGCAGAAATGCCCAGTGGAGGACACATGCATCAAAACTAATTTTTAATAGGATGGGTGGGAGAAAAACTCTCTCAGGAAGAGAACACCCAAGGACTTCTATATAGATATTTCTTTTTACCTCAAAAATTATGTCCTCAGAATATACATGGTTTTTATTTTGGAGGGGGCATTAAACTCTCCCCTTTGCTTTTCTCTGACTTTTGCTGTTGTTGCTACAGGAAAATGTGAGCTGTGTTAGGCAGTTGTTGGCATTAGGCTCCCCCAGTCTGGATCTTCATATCAGGGAAGAAAGGAATAAGGAATAGGGTGACAAATTTGATGAGAAGTTATGTTTAATTCTGAATCCAAATTGGGTTATTTTGTGATCAGTACATTTGGAGAATGGCTACAACAAAGCAACTTCCCAATGATCTGGTGTTTCAAGGAAAATTGCAGAGTTATCAAAATATCTTAATCAACTACGAAAATGTAGACCCTAGGGGTAAGGAGGATGTGAAAGCCTGCTGGCACACAGTGGGTACTTATAGATACATTTTGGATCGACTTGAACATCCAATGCCATGAATGGTTTTACATAAGGCTTTGGCTTGTAGGTTTATAGAATTATGGAGTTTTATGATTGTTGATGAGAGAGTAGTAGTTTGTTTTCACTAAAAATTTTTTGGTTTTAGAATTTCTAGTCATATGATTGAGGAAGATCTTAAGGCAGAAATAGAGGTTATGTGAGTTTGCATTTCTACCCAAAGCTAGAAAGAGTATTTCAAACAACTTCCAAGTGTAAGTAAAATAACTTTCCCTGTGAAATTGATTGTTATATAATTAAAAATAAAATGAAATATCATGCTTCGAATTCTTAAAAAGGAGACAAAATGTTTTATTTTAAAATAGTGATTAGAAGTAATGTTGCTCTGAGGATATTCACATTGTACCTGTAACTTGGATTGCTAGAGTACCAGATTAGAAGTTAAAAGATAACAAGGTGTTAGTGAAATCTCATCTTCTAAATTTATGCTAATGAGCTAAGATCAAGGAGAAAAATACCTCCCTGTGATCTCTTCTGTACCTGATATGGATAACATGAGATTTGATACTTTTATCTCTTTAATTAGGGTGACTTCCATGGAGTAAACTGGATCTTGGAAGAAAGGAAAAGTGGTACTGGAAGGATTGACTTAGTTATTGGAGCTGGTATAGGAGTGGTATTAGTGTTGGGAGTATGGAACAAAGTTTCTATCAAGTAAGGAGTGGTCAGGGATGAGAGTGATAAGTCAGAAACAATGTGTGGCCAGAATGGACCTGAATGAAACACCCTTATTAAAGAAGTTGAAGGGCAAATAATTTTAGGATTTTTAGTCATTAAATTTTATATGGTCAAATGCATAGTCAGTCATGAAATACTTATTAAACTTTTACTATATGTGCAATATTACACTAATCTTGTGGTGGGGCAAGAGGGTAGGGAAAATAAAGCAAAACTCCCTTGTTGAATAATATTTACTCTCATTGGGATAAATGAATGGTTAAGCAAATTTTGTTAACCTGAGAGAGTGCTATGTAGCTATTAACATGACCACCATTTAGACTACATTCATATATAGAAATGTGAATATAAATAATAGTAAGCAAAAAAAACCCAGTACACAATGATGTTAAAATATTCATTTACACTAATCAAAAATTAGAAAAGAATTTTGAATGATGTTTAGCACTTATAGATATATTTATAAATGATTTTTTTCTACAAGTCACTTAAATGTATAATAAAAATAAAAGATCTAATTAACTGGGAGGAAATACTTTTCCTCGGGATGCTTCACATATGAACCTTGGAGTAACAAAAGAGAATTTGATCCAGTATTAAACTTACACAGCAGGCCTCCAAAGCCAGGGGAGTCACAGAAAGACAGGATATATTGGACACTGTAGAAGATGAGAGGCTTGATGCAGGCCCTGACAGCATTTAGGACCAAGAGTGAGCTGGAATAAGGCAGGAGCACATTAAAGGAAAAGAGCATAGTATGAGAGAAACAGATAGAAGATGGCAATGGGTATGGCACATGCATGTAGGGAGAAGTGTAAGCCAGCAAATGGAGAATGGTTGAAGTTGGCTAAGTAAGATAAGTCACGCTAAAAGATAGTGTTCCTGAGTTCTGGTTACAGTAGTATAGATTAGTAGTAGATTTTATTTTTCAGTAGAATAACGATGAATGATGACTCTTGCAGTCATCTACAGGGATGACTACAAAGGGTAGCCAGATGAAAGAGAAGTCTAAAATAATCCCATGGGGGAAAACAGAACTTGACTTGGGAATTTTACTGTGAGACAGATAGGAGTTAGTTTCTTTTTATGTTTTTATCTTTATAATCTTGAAACATTTAAAACCTATAGAAAAGTTACAAGAATAGTACAATGGCCCCTCAATATACTCTTTACCTGTCTTCACCAGTTGTTAACATTTTGTTGCATGTTTTCTCTCCTCTCTCTCTTGCTCCCTGTTGCTCTTTTTTACCATTAGGTAGTGTTAGCTATGAGTTTTTACAGGTAACTCTTTAAGAGATTAAGGAATTTCCTTTCTATTCCTACTTTGCTGAGATTTTTTTTATTGTGAATTGGTACTGAATTTTGTCACATGCTCTTTTTGCATCTATTGAGATGATGATGATTTTCTCCTTTATTGTGTTAATGTGGTGAATCAAATGAATTGATTTTCAAGTATTGAACCACTCTTACTATAATAGATAAGCCCTACTTAGTCATGATGTATTATTCATTTTATATATTGCTGTATTTATTTAAAATTTTTTTGGTTTTTGAGGATTTTTGCATCTGTGTTCATTAGTGATATTGTCTGTAATATTTTGGTAATGTTTTTATTAGGTTTTGGTATCAGAATTGTGTTTGCCTCATCTTAGGAAACATTGTTACCTCCTCTTTTCTGAATGGCATTATTGCTTCCTCAAAAGTTTGATAGTATTGACTATTTGTATTCTCTGGACTTGAAGTTCCATTTGTGGAAAGTTTTTGTTTATTTATTGATGCTTTGATTTCTTCAATAGGCACGGAGCCACTCAGATTTTCTCTTCCTTCTTAAGTCAGTTTTGGTAATTTGTGTTTTTGTAAAGGATTTATTCATTTCATCTAAGTTTTAAAATTTATTGACATGAGCCATTCATAATATTCATTTAATATCTTTCAAATCCCTATAAGATCTGTAATATTATCCCTGCTTTCATTCCTGATTTTTTTTTCTTTTCTTTTCTTTTGATTAGTCTTGCTTGCTAAGGGTTTATTAAGTTCATTAATCTTGTGAAGGAATCAGTTTTTGACTTGGTTAATTATTCTTTGTTGCTTGTTTATTTAACTGTTCCTTGTCCATTCATTATTTTCTTTTTCTTATTTGGGGTTTAAGTTCTACTTCTTTTTGTAGTTTCTTAAGGTGGAAACTCAAATCACAGATCCTAAACCTTCCTTCTTTTCTAATAAAGGCATTTAAAGTTAAAAATGTCCCTCTAAGAGGGAGCCAAAACATAAGAGACTCTTAAAAACTGAGAACAAACTGAGGGTTGATGGGGGGGTGGGAGGGAGGGGAGGGTGCGTGATGGGTATTGAGAAAGGCACCTGTTGGGATGAGCACTGGGTGTTGTATGGAAACCAATTTGACAATAATTTTCATATTAAATAAGTAAGTAATTAAGTAAATAAATAAATAAGTCCCTCTAAGTACTGCCTTAGCTGTGAGCCCAAAATTTTAATCAATTTTATTTTCATTATTATGTAGTTCAAAACATTTTCTGATTTCCCTTGTAATTTATTCTTTGAACTGAAATTATTTAAAAGTGTGTTATGTAAGAGACTCTTAAATATGGAGAACAAACAGAGGGTTACTGGAGGAGTTGTGGGAGGGAAGATGGGCTAAATGGTAAGGGGCATTAAGGAATCTACTCCTGAAATCGTTGTTACTATATGCTAACCAACTTGGATGTAAATGTAAAAAAAATTAAATTAAAAAATTATGTTAATTTCAAAATATTAAGGATCGTATAGCTATATTATTTGTATTATTTCTAATTTAATTCCAATGTATGTATATCAGAGAATGTATCCTATAATATTTCAGTCTCTTGATATTTACTGAGATTTATTCCGTGTCCCAGCATATGGCCTCTATTGATGAGTATTCCATATGCACTTGTGTATTATGCTATGAAGTGTTCTATGAATTTCAATCAGGTCAAGATGGCTGACAGTGTTTTTTCTGTCTTTTATATCCTTACTGATTTTATTGGATACTTGTACTATCAATTAGTGAGAGAGGGTTATTAGTATATCTCACTATAATTGTGGATTTGTCTCATTCTCCCTTTACCTTTGTCAACTTTACCTCATGAATTTTGATGCTCTTATTAGTTGGATACATATTTAGAATTATTTTGTCTTCCTGAAAAATTACCCTCCTTATCTCCTGTAATGCTATTTGTCTTGAATTTCACTTCGTCTGTGTTTAATAGAGTTGTGCTGACTTATGCTTACTGTTTTTATGTGTTTTATATATATTTTTGTTATCCTTTTACTCTCATCCTATTTGCAGCTTCAAATGTGAAATGCATATTTTATACACTCCATATTATTGAGTCTTTTTATCCAATCTAACATTGTTTATCTTTTAGATGAAGTGATTAGTCCATTTACAATGAATACAATTTTTGATATGTTTAGGTAACCATTTTCTATTTGTCTCTTCTAGTTTTTTTTAATTTTTTTTAATTTTTATTTTACCAGTATTATTTTGAAATGTTTTATTTATTTTTGAGAGAGTGCAAGTGGGGGAGGAGCAGAGAGAGAGAGGGACAGAAGATCTGAAGCTGGCTCTGCATTGATAGCTGTGAGACCAATGTGGGGCTTGAATTCACAAACGTTGAGATCATGACCTGAGCTGAAGTCAGTCGCTCAACCAACTGAGCCACCTAGGTGCCCCTAGTTTTTTGTTACTGTTTTTACCTGTTGCTCTATTTATGTTTTATTTGGGGTTAGCTTAATAATCTTTAGTATTCCATTTTTATGTCCTCTATTGGCTTTATAACTATACCTTTTAAATATTTTTAGTGGGTACTTAAGATTGGTGGTCACAAACTATGGCTTGTGGGCCAAACCTACCCATTTCCTGTTTTTATAAAAAAAAATAATGGAACACAGTCACACTCCTTTATTTGCATATTGTCTATGGCTGCTTTGGTGCTATAATAGAGTTGAACAGTTACTACAAAGACTGTGTGGCCAACAATGCTTAAAATATTTACTACGTGGCCCTTTACAGAAAAAATCTGCTATCCCCTGCTCTAGGGCTTACAATGAGCATCCTTAACTTTACAAAGTCTATTTAGAGTTAATATTGTACCACTACATACTTCACATGTGAAACATCATATTTGTTACTTTCCTCTTCTTGCTTATCACTTCATGCCTTATACTTCCCCCTTTGTACTTCACACATCATATTTCACACTTACATTTCTTACTTCCAGGTTCACAAATGTAATAGCCTTACAACAGTATAATTATATATTTGTAGTCCTTCATCCTTCATGGTATTGTTATGTATTTTACTTCAACATATATTATAAACACTTTCTTAAACTGCAATTATTTGCTCTAAATCATTAGTTTTAATTTTCTAAGTAGTTATGAGAAATGAGAAACACAACTTATACATTTATTCATGTATTTACCATTTCTAGTGCTTTTCTTTCCTTCTGGTCATTCCTTCTCAGTTTGTTGGACATTTTTTTTTTTTTTTACCTTTGGTCATAGTATAAGTATGCCAGAGATAAATTCAGCTTTTGTTTATATAAAAATGTATTTGTTTCACCTCATGTTTGAGGGCTATTTGCCCCAGATATAGAATGCAATGTTGAGAGTTTCCTTATCTACAGATGTCATTCCATTGTTTCCCAATCTGTATAGTTTCTCATGAGAAGCCAAGTGGACAGTCTTATCATGGTTGCCTTGTATGTAATGCCTTTTTTTTTCTCTGGCTGCTTTAAAGACTTTCTCTTTCTCTTTGGTTTTCAGAACCTTGACTATCATGTGTTTAGTCGTTTTCTTTGTATCGATCAGGCTTAGGTATAGCTAAAATTCTTGAACTTTTGAATTAAAGTTTCTCATCAAATTGGAGCAATGTTTATTATTTTTAGATATTTTCTGCCCCATTCTCAATCTCCTCCCTTCTGAAACTTCTATTGCATGAATGCTTAACTGCTTTATAATTATTCCTCAGGTTCTGAGATTCTATTCATATTGCTTCAGTTATTTTTTCTATACTTTTCAGATTGGAAAGTTTTTACTGATCTGTCTTCCAGATCACTGATTCTTTTTTAAAGATTTTAAAAAATATTTATTTATTTATTGAGAGAGAGAGAGAGAGAGCGCATGAATGTGAGCAGGGGAGGGGCAGAGAGGAGGGAGACACAGAATCTGAAGCAGGCTTCAGGCTCTGAGCTGTCAGCACAGAGCCCAAAGCGGGGCTTGAACTCATAAACTGTGAGATCATGACCTGAGCTGAAGTTGGACACTTACTCCACTGAGCCATCCAGGCACCCCAAGATCACTGATTTTTTATTCTGCTATCTGCTAAAGCCCATACAGTGAAATTTTTATTTCAGTTTCTATACTTTTCAGTTTTAGAAATTTCCCTTTGCATCCTTTTATAGGTTCCATTTCTCTGTTGATACTTATAATCTGATAACTCATTGAGGCCATATGTTTCTTTATGTCTTTAAGAATATTTTGTTAGTTCTTTGGGCATATTTATTATAGCTACCTTAAAGTCTTTATCTGCTAAATCCAATGTCTGGGCCATCTCAAGAGTGTTTTTTTTTTTTATAATTCTTTTTTTTTCATTGATGTAGGTTACTTTTTTTCCATGTCAAGTTATTTTTTTTAATTGAGTACTGAAATTTGTTGGTAATACATTGTCATGATACTAGATTATTTTATGTTCTTGTAAAGGGTAGTGTGTTATAGCAACAGTTCAACTACTAATCTTGAACTTTTGGTGTTTAGTTTTATCCTTTCTTAGAATAGATCTATGGAAAACCCAAGGTATGCCTCAATCACCTATGACTTGGTGGGATTCAACCTCTAATCTTTTTCTCCCTTGTGGATTTTGTCAGAGCTTGGTTTTAGGCTTCATTAGGGAGAATCTAGAGTAGACTGTATTTTATGACATAGTTCTTTCTTATAAATCAGGAACTTTCTGGAGTCTCAACTGAAAGACCAGGTGTTAACAAAGTGTTTCCTAGTACTCTTTGTCCTCTAATATCACTGTTCTATTATTAACTGTATAATGGTCACTCTCTGGTGATAAACCTTTGGGAGACATGTTTTGTTCATGTTAGCCCAGTCTTCAGTCAGGGGCTCATAGAGAACCTCCATACAGATTTCATGGGCTCCCCTTTGTGAAGCTCTCTCCTTTTACTGAAGGTTTCAGCCATTTTAGCTGCTCTGATATCTGTAACTTCAGCTCAACAAGACATCTGGTCTCTTGTTAGAATTTGCATTCACTGTGACATAGTTGGGGAATTGTCCTCAAGTGGAGAGCTGGGTTGACTGTTGGGCTCACTGCATGAGTTTCATTCTCCACGCCCCGCCCCTGCCACTGAGATCACTGAGATCACAGTCTTGCACCACCTGAGAATAGTTGCTTCATATATTTTGTCCACTTTTATCATTACATTCTATGGGAGAGCTAGCCTGGTTCCAGTTATTTCATCATAGCCTGAAGTAAAAGTTTTCTTGTTATCTTTTGATACCCCATCATTCTTTGAGCACTTCCTTGCTTTCTGTCATAAAGATGCTCCAGGCTTACCTTTCATACTTTCACTGTCCCAGCACTAGAAATAGCAATTTTTCCTGATTCTTTCTAGTGGAAAATGCTATTTAGAAATCATTTTTTAAAACTGTGATTTAATTTGGATACTTCTGATTCAAATCCAACATGACAGGGTTCTTCACCTTTACCCATTCCACATTTTTATCTTTTTTTCTCACAGTGGAAATCTAATTCCCATCAACGTCGATATACTTACTTAATTATTTTATCCTATAATTCATGCAAAATAGTTTCTGAACTACTGTACCAAAACTAGTATCAATAACAAACCTACTAAAAAGTACAAGATAGTTTACAATTCTTTTTGTCCTTTGAACTAATCCTACTAAATCTGTATATTCAGAGTGTTGTGTTTAAAATTTACTTGAGTTAATTAATTTTCTCTGTGGTTATGCTATTAATTCAATGGATAAGTTAATTTGTGTCTTACTTGATTTGCTTTTTTATCCTTTTTGATTAAATTTTATTTCCAAAAGCATAAAACATATAATTGAAAATTCAAAATTATATAAAGAGAAATTCATCAAAGAAATCTCATTTGCATAACTTTTTATTCTACCTTGTCTCACATATCTACTATTTATAATCAATTTCTTTAGTTTCTGGTATTTCTCTTTTCACAAGTCAATATGTGTATTTTGTTTCCCCTTATTTCATACTTAAAATGTAGCAAAACTTAACTATTTGCTTTTTATGCTCCTTGTTTGTTTCACATATTGTATCTTGGAAATCAAGTAGTAAGATTGTTTTAATATTTTTCTCATTGTAATAATATATTACGCTTAATAAACGTTCAAACAATATCAAAATAGAATATTCTCTTATGATTTCATTTTCAGAGATAACCCATTGCATTTCATATAGATTCCCCCAGATAGTTTCTTTGTGTGTGTGTGTGTGTGTGTGTGTGTGTGTGTGTGTGTGGTGTGTGTGTGTGTGTATGACGTATATAGGTTAAATCATGTAATTTTCAAACTTAGAATCATACTGTATTCTTCAACTTTATTTGTCCCTTAACATGATATTATAACCTCTAATCCTTGGCAATACCTTTGTAACTTAAACTTTTAAATACAATGTAGTTTTTCAATTGTGTGGATTTATTATAAATTTAAACCTGTGCTTTATTTGTGCAGGTTATGGTTTTATCTGTAGGTTTTTGCTATTCCAAAACAATGCTGCAAAGGACATCTTATTACATATATCGTAGTGTATTAGAAAAGCTTTTTTTTTGTAGAATAGATTCCTACAAGTGGAAATATCACATACAATTTTTATTTAAAACTTAAAAGATGCTGACAAATTGCCCACCAATGTCACTCTACCAAATCTGTATTTCTACCAACAGAATATCAGAATTCCTCTCTCAATATACATTTACTAACTATAATTGTCAATTAAAGAATTTTTGACAATCTAAATCCAAATGCAAAAAATGTCATTGCTTACTAAAATCCCCATGTTGACTATGATGTGTATGTTCCTCAGAAGAGTGTGTGTGTGTGTGTGTGTGTGTGTGTGTGTGCCCGCGCACACGAGGGGCGGGGGGAGGGAGGGAGATATTAAAATCAGCAGCAAAGAAATACATTTGGTTAAATCTCTGACCATTCTATTAAGTTGGGCAACAAAGGATGGTGAAGGAAAATGTGAGTTAAGACCTAAATTCATTATTTGGGTTGCTATACAACATCAGCAACATCTGATATAATTGAAATATTGAAGTCTTTTTTGACACTGGTCCTTCTAAATGAAAATATAGTTTCATGTGGATAATTAAACTAATTAAAATACTTAATAATTTAAATGCTGGAAAGTCTGAAAACAGCTCCATATGGGGATCTTATACAGCTCTGTAGTATGATCCAAATACACAAGTTACCAAGCTTGGTATCATGTTGGATTTGTTACTATCCATAAAGGGGGAGAATGTGAGAGAAGTAAGAGTAAATTGAGCATTCTATTAATTTTTATGTTAGGATTTAGCCCATCCAGAAGAACAGCCAAGAACTGCAGTGAATGGGCTTTTTTCTATTCTGTTGTTTTGGAATGAAAGGATAGTGTATCTGCCAGAGTGGAGGGAAGCTTTGAATGCCTATCATTTCTGCTAGGTTAGTTTCTATCATAACCCCACTCACGTAGGCATGTCAGGCTAAAGTGCATCCCTTGTGGCTCTGTTGACTTCTACAGGTGTAATTTGCCCTAAATGAAATATGTATTCTGTAAAAGTATACCATTACTTCCTATTGTAGTGTGGTCCCTGGGGAAATCTGTTATCCAGAGATTTCTTAAAATATGCATGACACCCCTAGTCCATTAGAGGAATACTGAATATGCAGATTTAAACTTTTGCTAATATTCTGATTCTTGCCCTATTTTTGTTTCCATATATTTATCTAAAACTATCATAGAGAAGCATGACACTTTGTGAGGATTGCACCAGAACTGTTCAGTTTAAAAGATATGCCTTGAAATTTGATGACCTTCCCCCAGGCTAAGAAAAGTCCAGCCTTGCTTTTCTCTGTGGGTGTGACTTAGGAGAGCTGTATTGTAAGTGTATTCTCCCTAAAAGGTTACAGACAAGAAATACATGGTTTTAAGAGGCACCCATAAACTCTTCAGATGAATGACGTGTATTTGGCATCATTGCTTTGTGGACAAATGAGACAGTGGTTGCCTGGAACTAAATTATGCTAAGGAATATTGTAGAAATGTGGTATTTATTAATTCACCAAACATGCAAAACGACTGTGTAAAAAAATACTGTGCAGCTACCTTTAGGTGATCAGAAATGGATAAGGCATGCAATTTGCCCCCAAGGAATTCATTAAATCATAGGGGAAGGGATAAATTAACATGTGTAGTGCTACTATATGCCAGGCACTTTACATACATTGTTTCTTCATACAAAGGCACTGAGGTAGTAGGTCCCACTCTTGTTTTGTTTTAAATATTTGTATAACTGAGGCTTAGAGTGGCTAAATGGCCACTTTTATATAGCAAGTAAAGGGAAGAACCAGGATTTAAACCCAGATTTATCTTGGTCCAGTGTCCTTCTCTTAAATTCTCTGCCATTCTGCCCCTTTGGGCACTGTTATCCTCATTTTAGAGATGAGAAACCTGAAATTCAGGGTGGGTAAGTTTATCTGAGGTCCCCAGCTATTAAATGGGAAATCCAGGTTTTGGACCATGAACTACTTCCAAAGATTATGCTCTTTCACTACACCATGGATATGTTTTATTTACAACTCTTATAAAAGGTATAAAAAGTAAGTACCAAAAAAGAGGTACAGATGAAAGAATCTATTTCCAGCTGGGAATGAGGGTGATTAGGGAAGGCTTCATGGGAGAGGTGTCATTTGAAATTGACTATAAAGACTGGGTTGGGGATAGTGATGGGGGTGATATTCTTAGCAGAGAGAACAGCAGGAGCAAATGTATGGATGCTTAAAGTGCAGGCTATTTTTGAGTACTAAATAGCCCAGATTGGCAGGAGCATAGTATAAGATCCGACTAGTTGAGGAGACATATTTGCACAGAAACAAGAGCTAGACAGATGGTGTCTTGAGTGTATATCCAGTTTTCAAAATTATAGGAAATATATTGAGAGTCTAGAAATGAAATATAGATTGAATTGCTTCAATTGGAAGACAAAGGGCAAGGTTGAGGGGACATTCTAGTCTTGGGCTTCTAGTGTTTCTGTTCACATGCTTTCCATTTGCTCTAATAAGGTTCAATCAGCTTTATTTTCAATTATGAAAATGTCTTTGAATAAAAGAAATTACTGAATAAGGCGTCGTCCTCAATTATAAATCAAAATGAAGTTTGTGTTCTTCAATCTTCACCCTCAGGGAATTAATGATGAAACAACAACAATAACAACAGCAACAACAACAAAAAAGAAAGGAACTTCTTTCTGGTCTTAGCATTACCAGCAGGTGGCACTGTAATACATTCCTTCTATAGCTCTAAAGTAGCAGTTTACCATCATGTGGCTGTCTTAGGAGTCTGACATGAGAAGGAATAACAGCTTTTATAGTTTCTGTACCGGTGATTGGGCTGATCTTTGCACATATGCAATAAGTTTCCCCTACCTGATTTTCTAGTTTGTGAGAGCTAGTCTGCTTAGATGATCACAGAACCACCTCTGGATCTTTCCATTTTTCCCAAAGCAGGTGACTCTGAGGCATAGCTCTAGTTACCCTTCAAGCAGTCAAACAATTCCAATTGGAGGTTGAATAAAAGGTTACAGGAAGCAGATTTTACCTTTGGCACTCCCCCCAGCCACTCTGCCTTAATACTTTGCTTCTTTCTTGGGCATATAGCCGTTGCTAAGTCTGAAGAGTATTAAGAAGATTCAGTTTTCTTGACCTATCTCTCCCTCTCCCCTTTACTCAAAACTGTCCTGTTCTTTAATAGGCTATGACTAGTTCATTTTTAAACCAATCTAGGTTGGTACTTTGTGACACTACTGAGCATTTGATTCTGTTGGACATGACTTCCATTTTGACACTCTTCTCCTCTTGCTCAAGTGACACCATTTTATCTTGGATCTTTGTAGCCACTCTTTTTTAGTCTCCATTTTTACCTCATTTTCTTCTTACTGTCCTTACAAAGTTGTTTTTCACCAGTATTTTCTCCTCAATATTCCCTTTAAAAATCATCCTCTATTTTTCCTGAGTTTTCATTCCCTTGGTATTAACTATCCACTGTTAGTGTTTCTCAACACTGGTTACATAATAGAATCATCTAGGGAACTTTTAAAAGATACTCTTGGGGGCACCTGGGTGGCTCAGTTGGTTGAGCGTCTGACTTCTGCTCAGGCCTTGATCTCCTGAGCTAAAGCCCCACATTGGGCTCCCTGCTGTCAGTGCAGAGCCCACTTTAGATCCTCTGTCCCCCTCTCTGTCTGCCCCTCCCCCACTTGCAGTCTCTCAAAAATAAATTAAAAATATTAAAAAAAACACCCTTGTATAAGTCTCACCCCCTAGAGATACTGATTTATTTAGGTTGGAGTGAGGTCTGGGCTTCAGTATCTTTTTAAATTATATTTTAACTTTGAGGTGATTCTAATGTGCAGCCACAGATAAGACCCCCTGCCCCTTTGAGGCTTCTAGATCTAGCAATACAGTCTTTCTGTGTCTTCTGAGATACATGAAGCATTTTCCTGTTAGACATCTTCATTTGGCTGTCCTGCTTTGAACTCATTCCAAACTGAATTTTTAATCTCCTTCCTTCAAATTCCACCCTTCCTATTGTATACCTTATCTTGGTTAAGATGGTTAAAATGTCTCATTCTTTTTGAGCCAGAATATATAGTGTCATCTCCAAATCTTTCATAATTTTCCATAGCTAGCAACCACCAAGTTCTAATTCTATTTCTAAAATATCTTCCAAATCTGCCTCCCCCAACACCTCTTCATCCTACCTTCCATTGACCCAGTTCAGCCTTTCATCATTTCTTTCCTAAAGATTGTGCAATCCTCCTACCTGGTCTTCCTACCTTCAGCTTTCAGGCCCTTCTACACTCTCATACATTTTTTGAATAGTACTTGCAGATTTTTTTTTACTAGTTTGCTTGCTTTTAATTGTAGATATGACCATGCCTGCTCCTATGAAATAAAACTCCTTTGACTCCCTATTGCATACAGGATGAAGTTTAAATGCCTTGTGGCATACAATCTGTGGTATACAAGGTCTGTCTTAGTTTATTTATTAATTTGTTTATTCATTTAGTAATTAAACAGGCCACATGCCCCCCCAAACCATTTTGGGTTATTCATCATTTTAAAAAAAACCCAAAAACAAAATCCAAAAAACAAAATTATTCAGTTTCCCAGCTCTGAGCATTTGATCTTACGCTTTTCTTCACTTCTAAATCGCTTCCCACCTTCTTTGCCTTTTGATAATCTTACTCATCTTTGATGACCCATTTCAAATGTCATTTTCTCTGTGAAGCTTTCCCTGAATTGTCCCCACCCACCCAACTCTTACAGGCAGATTTAATTTTCCTTCCCCTGTGTTCCTATAGAATTTTGTTTATTCCTCAGTAATGGAACTGGTCATATTGTGATTTAGTTATTTGTATATCTATCTTTTTTCCACACACTTGTGAACTCTTCAAAGGCAAGAACTGTTTTGTTTGAAATTCTCTGTACCTGGAAGACTGCCTTGCACATAGTAGTTAATGTACAAATGTTTGTTAGGTGACTGAATAAATGCTTTTGAATTGCTGGCACACTAGCAGGCTTGAAGAACAGAGTGATTGAGATAGGAAGTCGCTGAGCAATCTTGTATTACCAAGTATTCCACTTCTCACAGTTCAGTATTAGGAGGATTACCAGTGCTATTGGAACCTTGTACATCTCCATCCTTATCTGCAGAGCCCACATTAGCATACACTTTATAGTTTATAGTCTTTCAATGTATAAACACCACACACTTCAACTTAATCTCCTCAATGTTCAGTGACAACCTATTTATGACTCAAGTGGTGTGAACTAGCTAAAGACAGAACATTGAAGAGCAAAATCTGGAGAGGGCTGGCTAATTGTTTTATTTTTTTAAGAGAAAATACAATTCATGTAGCCTGCAATTACAAAAAGCCTCAAAACACGCTGTGTAAATGAAGAACCAAAGTCTCTTTCTGCAATATACGCCATGGGAACCCATATTTAAACTTATGCCTTTGCTGCAAAATAATAGACAAAACAACAGTAATGGCAGAACTGGGAATGAGCAGGTTTTAAACCTTGTAGTGCAAATATTTTTGACAGTGTTTTTTACTCCTTATACAGCATACCCAGTGGAATGACAATATAAAGGAACTAGATCCCCAATTGTTAAGAGAGTAGGAGCACCTGATTTTATCAACATGCTGCTACATCTACCAGGTCTAAGTTAGCCTTTTATTGAGTCTCTGCATTTTATCCTTCCTTTTTATTTTTGTTCAAAGTAAAGTCTTCTAGCTCCTTGAGGTCTTCCTCAGTCACTCTCTAATTTCTCCTTTGATATCAGAGCCCAGACCTCTTGTACTTCTTTTCATTTTATTTAATCCCTAGGTGTCATTGTTAAATCCTTTGTGTTTCACCTAACTGCTGCTTGGCCAAAGCTATTGCTACTGATTTTAGCCTGCTCTTTACTTAGAATTAATTCTGTTTTCTTAAAGAGCTGACCAGTTAGTGAGCAGATATCTAGAATCTGATCATGAGTTCAAGAAATCTACCTTAGATCCAAATTATAACTTGAATGAGATAAAAATGAAAACTGCATACCAAAAGGGGCCCTTAGGACATAATTTAAAAAAAAATCCACTACCCAGTTATGTGCCTTAGTCCTTCCTTTTCTAGTTGTACCTTTTAATTCAGGAGCCGATCCCCTGAATGGCACCAAAATGTGGTTCACCAGCTCATCCTGCTGATTAGAAAAGTAGACAGGAAATATGTCATTTGTGGTGAATATCATGACCAGGAAGTTAGAACAAAAACATCTTTAAAGTTATTGACAATTTGTTGCTAAAATGACATTTGTTTTTCTGTCTAAAGAGAGCCTTTCTATTTCCTCTTAGAAGGTTTGAACCCAGACTCCAATGTTTTGTGACCCAGGATATTAGGTTTACCTCTCTCACATATAAAGGGAAGAGAATGAACAGCTCCATGTTCTGGGAAATCTCACCTTTCTCTTTTCTAATGTGGTTTTAGGACTTTTACTTTTGTACTTTTATGCACTGAATTATAAGATAGGGCATATCATACCCTCTGACCTCTCAAGAGTTTTATTAGAAGGGACTTGTATTAGTCTTCTTAGATGTTCCCCTTGCATTTACTGGCTGCTCTTTTTGTTGCTCTTTATTAAGATCTTTGTCTGCCATTTTCACATTCATTATTTATGCTGTTTTCAGTGTCCATTTGGGAAGGTGGTAAGATTTTTTTTTTTGAGAAACTGGAGGATGGATCTTTTGCATTACTTTGCATAAATTAACATGTTGATTGTATATAAACCCATAGGTTCTGGGTTAATTTACATAAACCTGGCTTTCAGGAAGGTAAAGATCTTGTCAAAGAAAATGAAATAAATCAAGATAGCTGAAACCAAGTATTTTCAAGTTATCAGAAAATGGGGTGGACAAACAAGAGTTGTAAGGTAGAGACTCTTTATAGTTATACTTTACTCACAAAGTCTTCATGTAGTAAGGAACCAGAGAGGTTATCTAATCCAGGCTCCCACTGGTATAGAAATTCTTTCTAGAGCACACCACACAGGTGATGGTCTAGTTGAAAGCTATACTTTCAGAATCAAGTGCCTAGTAAATGAGCCTGTTTAATTTTGAAAAGTCTTTAACTGTTAAGACACCAAAATCTGTCTGTTTGTAAGCTTCCACCAGTGGATCCTAGTTCTGTCTCCTAGAGTTTCATGGGATCCATCTAATTTAGTGGATCTTAATTTAGTATACATGTGGGGCGCCTGGGTGGCTCAGTAGGTTAAGCGGCTGACTTCGGCTCAGGTCATGATCTTGCGGTCCGTGAGTTCAAGCCCCGCGTCGGGCTCTTTGCTGACAGCTCAGAGCCTGGAGCCTGTTTCAGATTCTGTGTCTCCCTCTCTCTGACCCTCCCCCGTTCATGCTCTGTCTCTCTCTGTCTCAAAAATAAATAAACGTTAAAAAAAAGTTTAAAAAAATTTAGTATACATGAACAGGGCTGAAATAAGTTCACAAACCCTCTGAAACTGTATGCAAAATTGTGTGTGTGGGTATGTGAATATATGCATGTATCTATAGCTTTCATTAAATTTCCAAAAGGAGTGTATGATCCTCAAAATATTTATAACAACCAGGGCCAGCTTCATAAATATACAACTTGTGTAGGTACACATGGTTCCACACTTAGAAGGGATCTGTACTTGGTTTAATGCTTTACTGTTGACATCTTGAATAGTTTATCACAAGTGACTTTGAATTTTCATTTTACACTGGGGTCCTCAAATTATAGAGGAACTACTTAATAACATGAAGCTCAAACAAATCACTAAAATTCATAGAATAAGAGATTTTGTGTAATTCTACTTTCAGCGACCCTATATCATCCTTCTGTTTTGCTTCTGACCCTGCTTGTATTTCCAAACAATTTATCTTCTTCTTTGTTGTTAATTTTTAAAAATTTATTTATTTTGAGAGAGAGTGAGCACAAGTGGAGGAGGAGCAGAGAGAGAGAGAGAGGGAGAGAGAATCAAAAGCAGCCTCCATGCACTGTCAGCGTGGAGCCCAATGTGGGGCTCCATCTCACCAACCACAAGATCATGACCTGCGCTGAAATCAAGGGTCTTCCACTTAGCGAACTGAGCCACTTAGGTGCCTCAAAACAGTTTATCTTATTAATTAGGAATGAAATGAGGGCAATCTCTGCTTCCTCTAAGTTTTCTTCAGTTTCTTGCCTGCTGTATTGCAAGGACTCTTAACCTAAAAGTCATTGTCATTTTGGAACTTATCTAATTTATCTACATAATATTTCAAATCTTGAAAGCAATTTAAGCACCAAGGCAGGTTGAGTCTAACTGGAGAGAATTAACAACTTTCATTAACAGTAGGAGAGTTCTTTTTCTCCTTTGGTATGTGGAATTTGAGCACAGTGGGTTCTGTCAGAGCAGAAAGATATTCTTAAAGTAGACAATTTAATTTTATTAAGTTCTATCTTACCTTGCTTTATATGGAAACTTAAATTTACCCCTTTGATTTTTGATTCATCAGGGTCTTTCCCCCTCACATATAATACTCTTAATAAACTTGATATAATAGGGGCACCTGGGTGGCTCAGTTGGTTGAGCACCCGACTTCAGCTTGGGTCATGATCTCACGGTTTGTGGGTTTGAGCCCCGTGCCGGGCTCTGTGCTGACAGCTCTGGATCTGGAGCCTGCTTCGGATTCTGTGTCTCCCTCTCTCTCTGCTCCTTCCCTGCTCACACTCTGTCTCTCTCTCACAAAAATAAATAAAGATTTTAAAAAATTAAAAAATAAACTTGATATAATATATTATGTTTTCTTATACTGAATTATATGTTTAATTTATAACATCAAAATTAGAAAAAAATAATTTAAAATTCTAATGGCATATTTTATTTAGTCATATTGTTAAAATAAAGTTCATAACACATCAGTAATTTTATTTGAAATGTACACCAAGCATGGGTCCCCCTCAGGTTAATTGAGTAAATATGCTATTGTTCCTTGGTGACCTTGGCTTTTGCTGTGAAGAAAGGAAGATCGCAGCCACCCTGGAACATGTGAGTATGACTTGATACAAATCTATATTGGTCAGCTGAGGGTAGGTCTAGTCTTCTAAAGATTATGAAAGGGGAAAAATACATTCTAGGATGAAATGTTAAAGGAACTGTAATTGTTTTATTTTGGAATAAAGAAGTCTAAAGATTGGATGACTTGAAAGAAATGAGGTATTTTTGACAAAGAAAAGTTATCTTCTGTATTCAAAGAAATAGATTATTTAAGATTTAGGTTACATTTGAAGAAATTTTTTTTAATTAAAAGAATCATATTCTGTATAGGCTAGATATTAATTTACCTAAGGCAAAATTTCCTTCAAATTCTAAGTTTCCACCCTTGGGCTTAAAATCCTGCTTCTGTGGTACAAAAAGACTGGCATGGACTTTTCTGCTGTTTTGCCTTTCATCTTGGATTTTTCATCTCCATTATTAATTATGTGTTGGGCATATGTCCCTCTTGGGGAAGAATGAAGATAGAAGGAAATAAGTCCCTTGTTAAGTGACCAGAATGACCATCCTTAAATATTGATGCGGGCATTGTCATTTTCAACTTTGTCATCTGTGAGGCTATATACTTATTTCAATTTTGTTGTCACTACTCGAAACATTCTTTCATCTATTCAAGAATTCCCTTCAGAACTCATGACATAATATAAATAACTACAGTTTTGGCCTAACCTTTGAGAGTATTTTGCTTCTTTAAAATAGCCAACATACATTTGCATCCAAAGCTAGTTATCTTACTGTTTAGATCAGTGAAGTAATACATTTTCAATGAAAATCATGTGGGTTTTTTTTTTGTTTTTGTTTTTAGCAAGAGAGTGTGTGTGCACACAAGTAGGGGAGGACAAAGGGAGAGGGAGAGAGAGAATCTTAATCAGGCTTCATGCCCAGTGCTGAACCAGACGCTGGGCTCTATCTCACAACTGTGAGATCATGACCTGAGCTGAAATCAAGAGCCAGACACTTAACTGATTGAGCCACCCAGGCACCCCTGAAAATCATGTTATAATTGTAAAGCAATAAGGTGTTTCTTTGGTTTGCAGCCAAACTGAATGTGGAGACAGAATTAAGAGAAAAAAAATTTAATTATAATAGGACCTAAAATAGTGCTAGTGGGTAAAATAGATGGTTGATCACTACTTCAGTAACTAAAGGAAAATATTCATTTATAATTTAAATTCAGTTGTTTTGATTTTATATTTATTTGTCTCTTGTTTTAGATTCAAAATGGTTTCATTATTATATCATGTGTACATAGTAAATTAACAAAATAGAGTCATAGAATCATGTAATATTAGCTCTTGAAATCTTAAGAGATCCTTTTGTCTAGTGCCCTCACCCCTGCTTCTATCATTCTCATATTCATATTTCAGTTAACATATTCCAGGAAGACTGTCACTGGATGCCTAAGAATAGATTAATTTTCCTAGTGCCTGGTCAGGGCTTAAAAAATAGTGGTTACTCAATAAATATTCATTGAATTAATTAGTATATGAATATATTTAGTGGTTTGGAAGACACTGCCAGAAGTTACAGTGTCTTAAAGTTACTATCATAAATACTAATAGTCATTCAACCCTGTGAGGTAGGGGAAGGGAAGTAATATGGTTATTTGTGCATTTTGATTGGTATTCCAATTATGTAAGAATTTTCTATAAGTAAATATATAAAGATTGTCTTGTCTCCTCAGATACTAAAATGGGTTCTTTTTTTTTAAGGCTGTCTTTGCAATTTGAATCAAATTCAAATGTGACTGCTTCTTGCTCTTTTAACTGCTAATTACTAACGCCATGTCGAATTGTTTGGCCTGCTATTGCTTCTGTAAGAAGCTAGCCATGCTCTGGTAAGAAGAGATCTGCTAAGAGATTTATAGAAAAGAAATACTTGGCTGCATATCTAGCTTTCACTTGATGTGCACTTCACTCCTTGGGATCTGTACTTCTCATATGCTGACCCAGTGCACAATCCTCACTTTCTTCCTTTCTCAGCATAGCTGTACCCATGGGGCAGAGACCTGACTTGCTTTGGCCACACATGAAGAATCCATGTAGGGTCAAGTGCTAACAAGGCATCTGGACACTTGGATTCTAGTCCTGGCTGTGTTACTCACAATCTATCAAACTGTGGTTAAGTCATTTTTTTTCCCTCTGGGTCTCAGTGTTCTCATCTAAAAAATAATGAGAGGCTTGCGCTGGGTCCAAATTCTTCTTAAATTGTGTTCTATACATCCCTAGGGGTTAATTAGCAATACTTCAGGGCCTAATACAGGAATCAGAGAAGCAGAATGAGGAGGACTCTGGGTTTACCTACCCCACTTCAACCACAGCACCCTCACTTTTATTTGTTTAATATGCTGTGCTTCTTTGAAAGCTTTGTTTGAAATATATATTCACTGACATGGTCAGAGTGCATAGTAGGTGTGCTTTAGTTCTTAAGGTAGTTGAGATGAATCTATCTACATCGTCATGGTTAAGTATTATTGGCTTTCAGTGTTGCTGATTGAACTGAATTGACCATGTGACAATCCTATCAATTGCTGTAAGGTACTATCTAGTTGCCCACCTGACTGCCTCTACTTGGATCAAGTCAGCAGTAGCTTTAGGTTAAGGATGTGGAAATTATGCACCTAGCAGTAGAAGAAGCTGGTTTTCCTTCTTGTGGAGATGGCGGTAGGGGATAAAGACTTCTGGGCAGGAATGTATGGAGTTCTGTTAACATACTCTCCTCCTCCCACACCTCCCTCCCAAAGCCTAGAGCTGGACCTCCTGTAAATGATTGCCTGCCTATATGCTGAAAGCTGAAGTGATCCAAGTAGCAGAGTCATTTATCATTTTATTATCTCTCATACCTTCAAACCCAATCGATCCTTCACTATAGGAAGCGTGATTAGTGCTCCTAATAGGCTGAAAGGAAGACATATAGTATTCTAGAAATGGACCAGAAAAAGGGAAAATACACTGTGATCTGAAATGTGTGTTTTATTTTCAGATACTCACTGATCTGTGGTTCAAAGTGTGATGGGTTTTCAGTGGAAATTACCTGTTTTTTTCTTAGATGTTATTACTATTTAGCACTGACTGTGTAGCATTTTCCATTTGCCCAGTGCTTTAGGGGTCATGTGAATGGTCTCATTCTAGCTTCACTCCTGAGAAGCCAGAGGTACAAGGAGGAACTAGTGAGTTGGCCAAGAGTCACATGGTAAATCGATGGCAGAGATGAAGGTTACCAGAATCAAGTTTCCACAGCCCTCACTTGTATCCCATCACTGGTTCCAATCTTGTCCTGCAAGGACACTATACACTACGAATGAAACCTTCCATTAAGCTAGTTGGAGGCCCTTACTAGAAAATGCCAAAGTATGGCTGGTGCTTTGCCCTGATCTTTAGGATCAGAGCTCCTTCTGTGGCTTAACCTTATGGGAACAAATCAGCATATTTTTCAGGATTCTTGTTGAAAACTTGCAGGGCAGGATGATTGGCAGTGTAGGTGTTGTGACATTGTTCATTTATAAAGCATCGAAAGTTGGGTGTCCAGGCATGGTGGTGAAAGTCACCAAAAATAATTTATTTTATATTGCTTTAATGAAATGCATCTAGGGATAGATGGCATTCAAAGTTCACCTGACAATGAAGCTTCCACACTCTGATTTTCCCCAAAAGCTAGGGCAGCACTGTTTTGGGGGTTATGGATTCTTAGTTTTGCAAGCCAAAATAGCTCCTATTATCCTCTTCAGCTCAAAGATCAGTATTCTTTGGCTCAAGAACATTTAAAACTATTTTAAAGTGAACAGAATGAGAGAGAGGAAGAAAGACACACATGGAAAGAAATAAATTATATAAGGTTAATAATTCCTATGTGGAATTTAAGCTTTTAGGCTTATTTGTTCAAAAAGTATGAATTAAACACTCACTTGTTTTCCAGACACACATAAGAGGATGTTCCCTTATGATTTCTTTAACTGACAAGAATGGACTAACCTTGAAAATCCACTTAGACATTACCTGAATTCAAGAAGCCTTTCATGACTAATTGAGCAGTGGGAAATTATTCCTGTTCTATTCCAGCTTAATTATTAAAACTCATAAATAGGGAGAACAATAACTGAGGGTTATTGGAGGGGTTGTGGGAGGGGGATGGGCTAAATGGGTAAGGGGCACTAAGGAATCCACTCTTGAAATCATTGTTGCACTATATGCTAATTTGTATGTAAATTTTAAAAAATAAAATAAATTAAAAAAATAAAAAACCCAAAAACTTGTTCTCTTCTCACTATAAGATATCCTTTTATTCATTTGCATCTACGCAATATACATGCATTGTTTCTTTGTAGTGTAGGCAGCTATTCAGCCATATTAGGTAACTACTCAGGAAGAGGTATTAGAAAGAGACCTTGCTCTGGAACCATACCCATCTGGGTTTCAGTTCAACATATACAAAAGGTAACTACCTATGGAACCTCAAGTATATTACCAAATCACCACTGCTCTATCTGTAAAATAATCTATTTAATAAGAGTCACTGTAAGAATTGGATAAAATATGTAGAAGAGCATCTATGAAGGTCTTGATATATTACAGTTGATAGTCAATAGATGGCAGTTGTTTTATTGCTGCTGCTGCTGTTGTTTTCCTTATCAAAATTTCTTTAGTTATTGTAGAAAAAATTATAGCAGTATTAAGGAGGGGCCTTTGGTTCTGTTTCTCTGGACAGAGAAAACATTTTGTGTATATGAGTTTAAAGGGTAGCACTAGGCAGTAGGTTTTATTATTTTTCTTATTTCACTTCTCTCCTTTTCCATAACTAGTAGTTACCTGCAGTTTTCTTTAGTATTTAAGATGTCGAGATAATTATGTCATTTCATAAAAGATTATTTACATAAACAAATAAGATGTGACTGAGCATAAACACCAAGGCTTTCAAAGCATAATTTAAAAACTTATCAATTTTGTGTAGGATATTAGAAAATGCTTCAAAAGGAGGTAAGGGAGGGCATTTTTTATTTTGGCACCAAGAAATTTCCCAAGAGGGGTGTCCCACTTAAACACCTGATGATCTAAGAGGAATTGTAAGTTTGGCTGAATATTTTAGAATTTGTTTGCCTTCTCTGAGCTTCAGATACTCATGACCTATAGTTTCCTGGGAAGGATAAAATCACTAGGTAGATAAGGCCAAGTAGCTAAGGGTCCTTGTCAGCTCTCTGAAAAAGGTACAGAAGATATGGGCTGGTTTTCAAGGTTCCCTCCCCCCAACCTTTTATCTCTGCAGCTTCTCTATTCATACTGAGCATGAAACCCTCCAGTCTGAACCAAAACACATCCCCAGCATTGCAAATCAGGCAAGGCAGAACTGAACATTTGGGCCTATACTCTCCCAGCACAAAAAACAAAAGTTCTCAAGGAGTTAGAGCAATTGATGCTCCTCAGATCTGGTTCTAGATGTTACAATTTGTTTCTGGAAACAGCAAAAATAATGATTCCAACAACTATTGCAATTAACTTATTCAGTGTTTTACTATGTGCCAGATTCTGTGCTGATCACTTGATGTGTAAGATCTCCTTTAATGCTTACAACAACCCTATAATAGGTGTTGCATAAAATGAAAGAATCTTTGGCCAAAAAAAAGTTTGAAAATACTGGGTAAAAAAAGTTAAGGGGGGGTGGGTTCCTTCACTGAAGGACTTATCAGAACCTTTAATGTGCTAATTAATGTTATGAACTTTCCAAGAGAGACTTAGAGTATGCTGCTTTCTCGAGTGTATTGGAACATGGAAACCGTTTTGTTTTGTTTTGTTTCCAAAGGGCATCTGGAGAGATGGAATACCCTTTGGGACATGCTGTCCTATAGATTTCTTGTGGAATCCATGCTTATTGCTCTTGAAAATTAGACTATGTTCTTTCCTTGTCCTGGCCTTGTCTTGTCCCCATGTAACCCACAATACATAGTCTTAAAGAAACTTGTGAGCTTATATCTATTCCCTGGAGAACTGGATATGTGCCCCTAATCTGCCCACACCCAAGCGACCATCATTCTTCACCAAGACTATTGTAGTAGCCTCCTAACTGATCTTCTAACATCCCTTCTTCTTTTTTTCCACACTGGTTTTTATATAGATTTTTTTTTATTATTTAAGAAAAGAATAGGGGTGCTTGGGTGCCTCAGTCGGTGAACCATCGGACTCTTGATTTTGGTACAGGTCATGATCTCATGGTCATGAGATTGAGCCCTGCATCAGGCTCCATGGCTTAAGATTCTCTCTCTCGGGGTGCCTGGGTGGCTCAGTCGGTTAAGCGTCGGACTTCAGCTCAGGTCATGATCTAATGGTTCCTGGGTTCGAACCCCGCATCAGGCTTTGTGCTGACAGCTCAGAGCCTGAAGCCTGCTTCGGATTCTGTCTCCTGCTCTCTGCCCCTCCCCCACTCATGCTCTGTCTTTCTCTGTCTCAAAAATAAATGAACATTAGTAAAATTTAAAAAAAAAATTCTCTGCCCCTCCCCTTCTCTCTCTCTCTCCCTCTCAGAAATAAACACATAAATAAATAAATAAATAAATAATAAAAGGAAGTAAATTGACCAATTTTATACCAACTTTTTTATTTGTATGATTTGTCCCTTGATTTCTATACCATAAAAAACCACCATGTCTTCTCAGTTATAAAACAAAGTTTGTAGGGGTGCCTGAGTGGCTCAGTCGGTTGAGTGTCCTACTTCGGCTCAGGTCATGATCTCATGGCTTGTGAGTTCAAGCCCCGCGTCAGGCTCTGTGCTTTCTGACAGCTCAGAGCCCAGAACCTGCTTAGGATTCTGTGTCTCCATCTCTCTCTCTACCCCTCCCCCATTCATACTCTGTCTCTGTCTCAAAAATAAATAAACATTAAAAATAAATAAATAAAATAAGTAAAGTTTGTTGTCATAAATGTATTTACTAGTTTTACTTCATTGGTTAGAGGATAAAACATTACTTTTTCATTTAAAACATCATTATATTTTGTATTGGGGATTTTTCTTGTTTCTTGAGATAGGCCTGGATTGCAATGTATTTTCCTTTCAGGACTGCCTTTGCTGCATCCCAAAGTGTTTGGATTGGTGTATTTTCATTTTCACTTGTTTCCCTATATTTTTAAATTTCTTCTCTAATTTCCTGGTTGAGCCACTCATTCGTTAGTAGGGTGTTCTTTAACCTCCATGCTTTTGGAGGTTTTCCAGACTTTTTCCTGTGGTTGACTTCAAGCTTCATAGCATTGTGGTCTGAAAGTATGCATGGTATAATTTCAATTCTTGTATACTTATGAAGGGCTGTTTTGTGACCCAGTATGTGATCCATCTTGGAGAATGTTCCATGTGCACTTGAGAAGAAAGTATATACTGTTGCTTTGGGATGCAGAGTTCTAAATATATCTGTCAAGTCCATCTGATCCAATGTATCATTCAGGGCCCTTGTTTCTTTATTGATTCTGCATCTAGATGATCTATGCATTGTTGTAAGTGGAGTATTAAAGTCCCCTGCAATTACCACATTCTTATCAGTAAGCTTGCTTATGTTTGTGATTGTTTTATACATTTAGGGGCTTCCATATTCGGTGCATAGACATTTATAATTGTTAGTTCTTCCTGATGAATAGACCCTGTAATAATTATATAATGCCCTTCTTCATCTCTTGTTACAGCCTTTAACTTAAAGTCTAGTTTATCTGATATAAGTATGGCTACTCCAGATTTCTGGTGACTTCCAGTAGCATGATAGATGGTTCTCCATCCCCTCACTTTCAATCTGAAGGTGTCCTTAGGTCTAAAATGAGTCTCTTGTAGACAGCAAATAGATGGGTCTTGTTTTTTTTTTTTTTTTTTATCCATTCTGATACCCTATGTCTTTTGGTTGGAGCATTTAGTCCATTTACATTCAGTGTTATTATGGAAAGATATGGGTTTAGAGTCACTGTGTTGTCTGTAGGTTTCATGCTTGTAGCGATGTCTCTGGTACTTTGTGGTCCTTGCAACATTTCACTCACAGAATCCCCCTTAGGATCTCTTGTAGGGCTGGTTTAGTGGTGATGAATTCCTTAAGTTTTTGTTTGTTTGGGGAAACCTTTATCTCTCCTTCTATTCTGAATGACAGACTTGCTGGATAAAGGATTCTTTACCCAAGGGATACAGGAGTGCTGATGCATAGGGGCACTTGTACCCCAATGTTTATTGCAGCACTTTCAGCAATACCCAAATTATGGAAAGAGCCTAAATGTCCATCAACTGATGAATGGATAAAGAAGATGTGGTTTATATATACAATGAAATACTACTTGGCAATGAGAAAGAATGAAATATGGCCTTTTGTAACAACGTGGATGGAA
This sequence comes from Panthera uncia, assembly GCF_023721935.1. Lineage (NCBI taxonomy): Eukaryota > Metazoa > Chordata > Mammalia > Carnivora > Felidae > Panthera > Panthera uncia. The sequence continues at coordinate 81,092,976 of NC_064817.1, forward strand.
CTGGAGAGTGTTATGCTAAGTGAAATAAGTCATAGAGAGAAAGACAGATACCATATGTTTTCACTCTTATGTGGATCCTGAGAAATTTAACAGAAGACCATGGGGGAGGGGAAGGGGAAAAAAAGTTACAGAGAGGGAAGGAGGCAAACCATAAGAGACTCTTAAAAACTGAGAATAAACTGAGGGTTGATGGGGGATGGGAGGGAGGGGAAAGTGGGTGATGGGCATTGAGAAGGGCACCTGTTGGGATGAGCACTGGGTGTTGTATGGAAACCAATTTGACAATAATTTTCATATTAAAAATAATAAAATAAAAAAACAAAAAAATAATAAAACATCATTATACTACAACCACTTATAGTATTCTCATCATACAAAGTAGTCATTACCAGCTTCAAAAATAATTGTGAAATTTGTATAGCAGTACTGATGAATTCTGTAATAAACACTTACCAAGAAAAGTCAATACTGATGTTATTAGATCCATAGAAAGACCCAGATCCCATTAGACTGACATATTTCCGAAGACTATATTTAATTTCTTTCCAAATGATAAAAACTAAGTTTGTCACCATGAAGTTATACATTATCCCTTCTCATTTTGCTTTAAACCACTGTCCATGTTGCAGCCAGTGGTCCTAAACAAACACACAAAAACAAAACTGCATTGCACTAGTATTTTATTGAAAACCTGTTAAAACTTCCATTATGCTCAGAACACAACTCTAACACCTTAGTGTGGCTGACAAATCTCTGTATGACCTAAACCTTGCTAATCCCTGCAGCTTCATTGCTTAACACTTCCTTTCCCCAAACTCTCTCTGATCCAGCCACACTGTAGATTCTTCTGGTATTCCAGGCTAATTCCTTCTCAGGGCATATTCTATTTCTACTGTCTGGAATGTCCTTTCACCTGTCTTGATACTCCTACTCACCCTTTATCTCTTAAGTGCTGCTTTCTCAGAGAGAATGTAACTAGCCACTCCCAAAAGTAGGGGCATGTAGTTTTTCCAGGTTAAATTTGAAGGGGTTTCTGTACAGTAGAACTTCTCAGAGGCTTTGATATATTAACCTGTATATGAACTTCAAGAGAGAGATGCAATACCCTATTCTCTTCCTTTAGACCATTTATCAAAATGTTTATTTGTCTAATGACTATCTTCCTACTATCCTGGGCCTGTGAGAGCAAAGACCATATTTGTCCACTAGTGCTGCACCCCCAGTGCTTAAAGCAGTGCCTAGCTCATGATAGGGATTAGTAAACATTTGCTGAATGAGTGAAAAAATGAGTATGATTATTGCTTGCTATTTTATAGTTGGGGTGCCACTGAATAATATTTTTGATATCTCTTCCTACTCGAAATTTTTCCCTCTTATTCAAACCAGATCAGTTTTTAAGGGAAAGCTAGAATTACAGCATTGATTGGTAACAACTGAGGGTTAGTTATGGCAATATCTGGCTTTTATATATTTAAATTAATATTCTAAATTATTTAATGTGTTATTTGCTTTTTTAACATCTTATGTAATCTTTAATATTTAACTTTTTATAATTAAAATAATTTTTAAAATTCTTAGCTTTAAACATTTTTATAGTTCTAGTTCAAAGTAAACAAAGAAAAAGTAAGTAAATAAATAAGTAAGTAAGTAAGTAACAAAGCAAAATAATTCACTACATTTGTTTCCCAATTAGGCATACCTGGCATACCTTTTGGAAGTCTTCCTTAGGCCATGAAATCCAAGCCCCATGTGAGCCTTGTAGCATCTGACCTTCAGACTAGGCCCGAGGGCCCATTAAAGAAGAAATACCTTTATGGATGTTGAGCCTGTAAATCTAAAAACAACAGCACACACAGTAAATATGTGTTGGCAGGTTTTTATGTAAGACTGTGGTGGTGTCATATACATTCTTTCATATGATCCTCCTTGTGACACATGGAACACATTTTCATTGCTACCAAGCCAGATTACAAGTTCAGTTGTGATCTGTGGAACAAAACAACTGTGCACTGTAACAAAGTAAATCATGACTTGGAGTGCATTAATGGAGCTCTTAAACCAAATGAGGTACTTGCCTAATTCTCTGAGTCATCTAGGCCTCTTTGAGAGCCTGAGAACAGGTAGAGTTACCAGGAGGACAGTACAGTGTACAGCCCCCAAGGTCACTTCCTGATAATTGGATGGGGCAAGATGCCCAGTGTTAGTTCTTTGAGAAGAACCACTCCTAGAAGAGTACACTTCCCCCCCCCCAAAAGAAAAAAAAAAGAAAAGAAAAGAAAAAAACATGGGTTGAAAAATGCAGACAAAGGGAACTCCCCAGGAGGTTATTAGTGTCTGTTACATACTATAAGTTACATCCAAGTACCATAGCACTGCCAATATAGCTCATATTGAGTTTCTGTCCCATGTTGTGGTTTCATTGGCAAGCAGGCTTCATCATGATATGCTAAAGGCTTATTAATAGATTACTCACACTAACAAGAGGAAGATTCAACCTAATGAGAGAATGTGCCTCATTAATGGCTTGGAAATTAAGCAGTCTCCATCTAACTAATCAATGCTAAGTGACTGACCTTCGTGGAGGCTGCAGCTCATTAGTAAGTAGAATACACACAGATGGTAATGGGCTCAAAAGTATTTAAAATATATGTTAAAAGAACTACATTAATAAGACAAACCTATCCCAACTGCCCATGATTTGGCTCTTATTCTCTATGCTATCTGTATATTATTTGGTACATTATTTATGAGAATGAATTTGCCTGATAATATCTACAGTTTTCAATTTTTAATGTAAATAGTAGATTATGATCAACAGTCACAATAATTTGCTTTCATGAAAAAAGTCTATAGCAAGATATGACTTCTAATAACACCTTTATTCAGTAAATCATTTATCCAAAGATAATTGCCTTGAGGGAGAAATAGATTCCAAGCTTAATGCAATGATGTTTATTTAGAATTATATTTGACTATTTCTTCTTCTTTTTTTCTTGTCAAATGCTTTCTCATGTGTGACCTGTTAATAAATTATTCCAGTATCTCCAAGGGCCTTGCTGGAGATATTCATACTGAAATGTTTCATAAATATGCTTGAGTTTCTCTGACAGCAAGCCAGTAGGGACATCAGAAATGGCATGACTATACTTCAAACAGGACAATGTGTATGGCAGCTCTATTCTTATCCCATACCTGTCAAGCTGCTGTAAAAGCCCCAAATGGTAGTGAATAGGTAATTTTTAAATCTTGTATCTCCTTTATTTCACTCAGCCAATCTGTCTTAACCAGCTTGAAGCCTACAATAACTTTTAATGACATCATACTCTCATGTCTTTTCCGCTCCTTGCCCGTTCTTTAAGATTTCATTTTCTTGTCCATCTCCTTTCTCAGAAATCCCTGGTTCTGGCATCTTCAGTGAAAGCAGCCAGATGAACTGTTTATCAATTCCTAAGGCTCCCTTTAGTTTTATTTAGATAAGAAGCTCCCTCGGGAGGAGACCTTTACTTCTTTTTTGGTGAAGTACATTTGGTCATAGCCCTCTGTCCCTGATAAATAGAATTAGGAAACGTGTCTTGGAGTGAATCCAAGCACTGACAGAAAGACATCCGACAGGCTGCTTTCTATGCCTTTTGCTCAGGAGAGTGGTGCTGTGACAATACAATGGCCCTGGGTCATTTGTAAGGTTAAGGTCCAGAGGTAGAGGGATTTAAAAGTCTGGAAAGCAAAGTGCAAGAATGGTAGTTGTCTCTTTTGCATATTTCCCCTACCAAGATTGGTGGATTGTAAGATCTGCAATTATAGTGTTCTAAGATATTCACTAGCTCTTAATTAATAAGGTTGAAGAATGAAATCAGCCGTTTTAACAGAGCTCTACAATGGTCTCCATGGACATCACATTTCTTAGGGCAGATGCTGCCTTTTGCCACCTCAGAGCCTAGCTTCTTCATCAATCCATCTTCCCCTAATTCCCTCCCTGTTAGTTTTTCTTCTTCTATTGTCCTCCATAAACTAATCAGTATGAAAGAACCAACCTGATTAGGCTTTGGGATTTTTTTTTAAAGCTCTACCATATTGGATGCTCAATGTCATCTCAGTGGCAAAAATTAGGCTTATTAATACCTCAGACATATGGCCATTTTGGTTAAATTACAGGGACCTTAATCTATTTGTTGAAATTTTGTTGGATTATTATTAGATTACAGACAAGACAAATGAATATATTCTCTGGGTATATTTACAAATTTTAGTAACATTTCTCTCCATTAAATTTTGACCTTAATAAGACAACAGGGATCTTCATACAATAAATTAGTTCATGCACTTTGTTTTAGCTTTATAGACAGAGGAGCACATAAGTATTTTCTCTCAAAACCAAAATGAATTGTAAACATTTGTATTGAGTCTCTAGAAAGGAATTAGGTTTGCCAGTAAGAATTGAAACAAGGATATCACTGCTGTGTTCTGAGACCCTGAATTCTGTTCCAAAATAGATAAGACAAGACTGGGTCTTGACCTTTATCTTTTTGTTTTCTAGTGGTGGTCTGTATGAGTCACCTGTGTCTGAATGGTAACGGTACATTGAGGAGCCAGAACTATTCATCAAGACAGAACAAGGAACTGAACATCTAGGCTTTCTCAAGTACCAGATGACCCTATTTTACAGAAGAAGAAACCGTGCCTAGTTAGCTGGGCAAAACAGCTGGGCCACGGCCACATTCCACAAGTTTGCAGTGGAATTTTGTTTCTTTTCTTGTGCATTACTGGTTAGAACATTACTATCCTGAAGATCTATTAATATTATTCTCTGCCTTAGGAAAATCTCTTAAATGAGTGGTTCCTCTATTTCCCTTTATAATATGGGCAAATGGCATTAATTTGTTCACTAATTCAATAGGCAGAAATAGTCTAGGCACTAAAAAGGTGGTGATAAATAAGATGTAGACTCTATCTGGAGATATGCACTATTTTTTTTTTCTATAGAGAGATTCAAAAAATTATAATAAAATTCAGTTATAGCTATAACAGAGTTTAGAACAAAATTCTGTGGGAATATTGCTACAGTAGAGGCAGGCTTTGTCAGACTCTTTTGAGACCTTTGAAGAATACAAAGGATTCTTGTGTATCTGTATATCCTAAAACTTTTTGAAAATTTCATGTAAGCATGAAGATTTTCTATATCTATATTATCGTCATCCATTGATGAGCTGGGTGTGTTCCTGCCATTGTATATGTGATAGGAAACAACTGGACCACTGGAAAAAATGGCAAGGTTGGCTAGATGCTTTTCAATATCTCATTGTTCTGTCTGTGTGTTTCCTCTTTCTGTTACTCCTACTTAGAACCTCTCTTTCTTCTATATACACCAGGTTTATTTTTTAAGGCCTCACTTGAGGGTCCAGTAGGTTTGCATTTACGCTGAGAGGGGCTGAAATAACCCTCATTCTAAAGTTACTTGTCAAGTACTGGATATTAGTTTGGAGTTTGCTGCATGCTGGGTCACCTTTATCGAGGAGCATTTACAGAAAGGGACTGACACATGGTGGTATCTTGGCTGGAATAAAACACACAGATGTGTGAGCTGTTCTTTAATCATATATTTAAATTTCCTATATTCAGAGGATTCCTTTTGTTATCAGAAGCACCTTGTGGTGGAAATGAATCCAGGTCATCCTTTTACTGGGGAAATTTTCTGTTTTCAAAAAGGTTAACTAAGCCATAGAATGTTCAATGGTCTAGTTTTTAGGGTTGTAATATGGGAACCTTTTTTTTCCTGATTTAGCTCTGCCTTGACAATACAGCTCCTTCAATATTAGAGCAGCTTCCATATGTTCTAATTAAGTAGCCTAAGTTTGGCTTCTGTGGATTGTTTCTGTAATGTAGGCAGTAATAGCTCATAATGACTCTGAAAGAACTGTCTAGCCAATCTTGCCAAAACTAAAATTGTCTTTCATTTTTATATCCCCAACTGTTCTCACCCTGTTGGGGATATTAAACATATTTGCATTTGGGAGAAACCTCGTATGCATCTCTGTGGAAAAGACGACACTATTGTCTCTGATTTTATAAACCATATGTAACCAAGCAACGCAGAGTAATGCATACCAAAGACATATCTGCACACACACTTGTCAGGACCAGAATTCTTGCAAGCCTTTCTTTTGATTCTCAGAATTTTTCAGTAAGAAATTGGTGGAAATTCCTGCCTCTCCTCACTCTTATTCAGAGGCAGAATTCAATTTTAGGTCTTTGATCTCTTCAGATTGTGGTTAACACCTTTGCACTTAGAGCCACCACCACCCCCACCCCCGCAGGTAGTAGAAAAGGGGCACAGGACAAATAGCCTGACCATTTACTAGTCCTGTTTGCTAGTGCTACCAAGACTAATCAAATGCTCTGGCCTGGAACTTAAGTATTTTGCTATTCTGGACTGTTCTGTACAATCTATTCTGTTTGATATCTCTGCTTACCTTTATAGACCTAAGATACCTTCTGAAATTTTCATGGCCTGCTGGACACTCAGTCCAGTTTCTTTCTAGTCAGCCATGTTTAATTTCTGCTCATACCCTGGAGAACTTTTTGAAAATGGAAGGGAGATTTTGAATATCCAGGAATGAAGGGGATAATGAATGAAGTAAGAATCCTGAGAAGGCAGAAGGGATTGGGGTCCAGAGCTCAGAAGGAAATGCTAAAAAGAGTGGAGACATCATTTTTGTTTTAACAGTAGGGAGGGAGGAAAGGTTGAGGGAAGACACAGTTTAAGTTAGTTTTGGTGACTGGAAGTCAAAGTGGTTTCCATTTTGTAACTTAAGTTGGAGGTAAGGTCAGCCAGCTGAGAGAAAAGGAGAAATGGAAGAACAGAGCTTGAGAAATTAGCTAAAATTTAGAATAGACCCTACTTACACAATCCCTTTCCCTAAACTAATTGTCCTTATCAGCAGGGGCTAGACAAGTTAAACTGAAATGATTCTGACAGAGAATGACCATATTGAAAAGGTTGAAAGCGTCATCAGTAAATTGCTTTAATGAGCAGCTCTCTGCAACCCTGATCCCTCAAAAATATGAGTTGGTGCCATTATAAACAGATAATATCTAGCTTTAGCTGAGTTTTCAATGTTACCCAGCAATCCATTGAATGGATTTTTGATCTGCTACTTCTGCCATTATATGCTGCCTCTGCCCCCAGGAAGTATGTTAGGTGGTAATATTTGGGCTGCAAGGTCTGCAGTGAGATTATTCTTTTGCTTGCAGGCCATGGCATGACCTAGCTTATATGACCATCCACTCTCCTTTGGTGCTAATTGGCAAAAAGGCATGAGGTCTTCTTGACTTCTGGAGGTTCTGAGGGAAGATAATCTTGAACCCCAGGTGGAGAAAATCTTCTGTTGAGTTAGATGAACAAGATGAAAAGCAGAAAATATGATTTCTTTCTAAAGTCTGGATTCTCTTGCAGTGTGTGTGTGTGTGTGTGTGTGTGTGTGTGTGTGTGTGTTTCCTCAGCATTTCTATGAATGCTGTCAGCTGAAGAACTAGAATCCTTTATCATAACATATATTTGCTCATGTGTGGCTAATGGTCTATATGAAATGAAAGTAAAATGAGTAAGGGATGACTTTGAGATGAAAAAGTGTTAGACTTTGGGATCAGGGGATTTGTGATGAATCTAACATGTGGCCTAGCATCAGACTCATGGTGTGGATAGCAGCTAGGTAGACTAGGTAGATATATCAGGTCCAATGAAAATCCCTTTTCCGAATAACGGAATAATATCAAACTGAACTATCTGAAGGGCAGATAATAATAATTAGGGATTGCTGTGTTTCAGGCACTCTTCTGAGTACTTTATCTGTATTAATTCATTGAAACTTCACAAAAGCCCTATGAAGTATGTACTGCTTTTGTCCACTGAAGAGCAGGAAGTTTAACCTATCCAGAGTTACAGAGCTATTTCATAGGAGAGTTGGATTCCAAACCCAAGTAGTTAATTGTGATGACAGCAAAGGAATTATCATTTCCATTTTTAAAACAGAGAGAGACTTAGTGTAGTAAGTTGTCCAAGGTTAAATAGCTGGTGTAACTAAATTATTGAAGAACCTAGATGTTCTATCAGTAAGATATTGTTTTGTTACTACAACTTTGGTACTCAAATATCAGCAACACTGACATCAATAGGGAGCTTATTAGAAATGCAGGCTTTCAGGACACTTCTAAGATCTGTTATCTCTGAATCTGCATTTTTATGAACATTAAAGTTTGAGAAACAGTGAGTCGTACTTCACTGCTACAGTTCATGGTACAGATAGGTGCAAGTATCATCAACTAAAGGTAGAAACTGCATGCCTATTATCCATCTAAGAAAGGGTTGGAAATTTAGAGGTTTCAAATAGCAGGAAACACAGGGCTTTAAATAGTTAACCAGCACTGGAATTCAGAGGGAAGGAAATGGGACTGTACAGGACCTGAAGTTCTATGTAGTAACTTCTTCACAGAGGAGGAACTGAAGTATGTAGTCAGGGATGGACCAGTAGCTAGACCTCCTAGAGCTCCTTTTATTTATTTGCCATGGGCAGAGCTGGTTCTGAATGGGTCTGACTTGCAGTGATTCCAGCAAGTGGTGGACTTATAGGTGACTTATAAGATGGGTTTGACATACCATCTACTTGACTTTTCAGTCTCTCTGTCCTAGAAGAATCACATATTTCACTGCTTTAACTAAACTTGATATATGAAAATCTGAATTTATAAGAAAGAAACAGTTACATGTGTAGAAATCTAAATTTATGAGCCATGTAACTAAATTATTCATTGTATTAGAGGACACATCATGTGTTTCCTTTAAATAATGAGCTCTCCTAACACATTTAAGGCAGAATTCAGTTTTCAGTACTGTTAATAATGCAATATGCTAGGAAGATACACAATATAAATGAGGTGTTCCAGCATGAGCTAGGATCATTTGCCTAAACAGCTCTATAAAGTGATTAGAATGTTTGAGTTAGAGATAAATAAGGTTTTAGTATATGCCACCCTTTAAAAGACAAGAGAGGTGCTTTCTGGAGAACATACTACTTTTTATTTTAGGCCTCCTTCAGTTCTGCTCTTTCATAGGTTTTATTCTTCATGGTCCATTGAACTGAACTTGTGACTTAAAGTGGTTCACTGAGCTGAGATTTATTGGAATTTGAGGAAGGAAACAGTGAAATAAAAAGATGGTTTTGTTATTTTTGTACAAGGCTCCCTAAGCAACATTTCACAAACCACATGGTGCCAGTTGCCTTTGTGGTTTCATTTGTTCATCCATCCACCCACTCACCTAACCACTCATCCATTAATTCAAGTCAATATTGTAGTCACTTTGTTATGGTCAGAGATGCAACAGTGGGAAAGACAGATACAGTTCTTTTCATTTTGGAGCTTATAGATTAGTGTGAGATGCAGCCAGGTTAACCAGGCAGTTCCCAGTAGAGTGTCATTATCAGCTAGGACGATTGAATTCTAGATGTTATGGAAGGGCATAAAAGGTGCATCTGACCCAAACTACCTGAAATTCATAAACAGAAATTGTATAAACTATCTATTGGTACATAAGACATTACTCCAAAAAATTTTTTAAACAATGCACACTTATTCCACAGTTTCTGCAGAATAGGCACTGAGTTATGATTTAGCCAGGTACTCTGCTACAGGGTTTCTCATTGGCTGCAGTCCAGGTGTTGGCCAGGACTCCAGTCATCTCAACACTTAACTGGGGAGTGATCCACTTCTAAGTTCACTCACATGATGGTTGGCAGAATTCAGTTCCTAATAGGTTTTTGACTGTGGGCATCAGTTCCTTGCTGGTTGTTGGCCTGAGGTCACCCTCTATTACTTGCCACATAGGCCTTTCCATAGGGGAGCTTACAATATGGCAGTTGACTTCATCAAACTGAGCAATCAAGGGAGAAAGAGAGTTACAGTAAGACAGAATCATAGTCTTTTGTCAACTGATCTCAGAAATCACGTCTCATCACTTTTACCATATACTGCTCCTTAGAAACAACTCACAAGGTCTAGCTATGCTCAAAAGAAACAGCCCACACCCAAAGAGGAGAGGATAATATTATATAAGGATATGAATATCAGGAGGCAAGGATCACTTGGGTCTATTTTAGAAGCTACTTACCACAGAAATGTTCTTCTGTGCAAAGATATGAGTTGCAGTTGCTTAATGGCTCTGTTGCAGTATTATTGGCCTCATTTTTAAAGTTAAAATTTGCCACAAGGCTCCCCTGTCTCATGTCCATGGTAAAATATCATAAGATTAACTAGATTGACCAAAAAAAAACCTACTATGGTTGTTAAGTCTTCTCTTTCTTCCTTCATCTCAATCATAATAGGAGGGTCAAAAAAGTTTTCAGAAAAAGAATATTTGAGCAAGTGCAAATTTAGTGCCAGCTTTTGTGATATTTGTCCAAGATTCCTGGTAGGCCTGTTCTCTCAGACACCTGTTCTAATTAGGTTCTTTTTTTAAAAAAATAAAGTATAATGAATATATATTGTTATAATAGTTTCAGGTATACAACATGTTGGTTCAACAATTCTATACATTATTCAGTGCTTACCATGATAAGTGTAGTCACCATCTGTCACCAACCAATGTTATTACAATATTATTGGCTATATTCACTATGCTGTACTTTTCATCTTTGTGATTTATTTATTTTTATAACTGTAAGTTTTTACCTCTTAATCCCCTTTATCTATCTCACCTATCCTACCACATACCTCTCCTCTGGCAACCCTTAATTCTCTGTATGTGATAGTAATTTTGTTTGTTTATTTTTTTTGTTCATTTGTTTTTTAGATTCCATGTATAAGTGAAATCGTATGGTATTTGTCTTTTTCTGTCTGACTTCTTTCACTTAACATAATACCCTCTAATCCATCCGTATTGTTATAAATGGCAAGACCTCATTCTTTTTATGGCTGAAAAGAGTCCTGTGTGTGTGTGTGTGTGTGTGTGTGTGTGTGTGTATCCATTTATCTATCAATGGACACGGGTTGCTTCCATATCTTGGCTATTATAAATAATGCTGCAAGAAACACAGGGGTGCATATATCTTTTGAAATTTGTGTTTTCATTTTCTTTGGGTAAATAGTAGCATTGCTAAATCATATGAAATTTCTATTTTTAATTTTTTGAGGAAACTCTATGCTGTTTTCCACAGTGGCTGCACCAATTTACATTCCCATGATTAGTGCACAAGGATTCCTTTTTTTCCACATTCTTGCCAACACTTGCTATTTCTTATTTTCACTTGCTATTTCTAGCCATTCTGACAGGTGTTAATGTGATATCTCTTTGTGGTTTTGATTTGCATTTCCCTAATGATTGTGATGTTGAGCATCTTTTCATGTGTCTGTAATCTGTCTTTTCATCTGTATATCTCCTTTGGAAAAATGTCCATTCAGGTTCTCTGCCCATTTTTGAACCAGACTGTTTTTGGGGTGTTGAGTTGTGTAAGTTCGTTATATATTTTGAATATTAATCCCTTACCTGATATACCATTTGCAAATATCTTCTCCCATTCAGTAGGTTGCATTTTCATTTTGTTGATGATTTCTTTGTGTCTATTTTTGTGCCAGTTCCATACTGTTTTGATTACAATGGCTTTGTAGTATATCTTGAATCTGAGATTGTGATATCTCCAGCTTTGTTCTTGTTTCTCAAGACTGAGGTAGTCATTCAGAGTCTTTTATGGTTTCATACCAATTTTAGTATTATTTACAAAATACAATATCCATTTATGTTATAAATTCTCAATAAAGCACGTTCGAGGGAACTTACCTCAACATAATAAAAGTCATTTATGAAAAATCCACAGCTAACATCGTTCTCAATGGGGAAAAATGAGAAGCTTTTCTGTAAGATCAAGACTAGGATATCCAATTTTATTCCACTGGAATTGTTTACTGGAAGTCCTAGCTGCAGCAATCAGACAAGAAGACAATATAAAAGGCACTCAAATTAGTGAGGAAGTAATAAAACTGTCGCTATTTTCAGATGACATGATAGTGTATATAGAAAAACCTAAAGACTTCACTAAAAACTATTAGAATTGATAAATTCAGTAAAGTTTCAGGATACAAAATTAATATATAGAAATCTGTGGCATTTGTATACATGAACAGTGAAGTAGCAGAAAAAGAAATTAAGAAAACAATCCCATTTAACTGTTGTACCAACAACAACAACAAAAAGTAAAATACCTAGGAATAAAGTTAACCAAGGGGGTTAAAGACCTGTATTCTGAAAACACTGATGAAAGAAATTAAAGACAACATAATACAACAAATAGAAAGATATTCCATGCTTGTGTTTTGGAATAATTAATATTGTTAAAATGCCCATACTACCCAAAGCAATCTACAGATTCAATACAATCACTATCAAAATACCAACAGCATTTTTCATAGAACTAAAATAAATGATTAGGTGCTTTGGGTTGTGGATGGCTCATTCAAGGTACCTTGAGTAATGGATTATTTATAACAAATATCTGTGTCCGTTGTGACCCAAAAACTGCTTGAAAACCAGGTCTCAGGAAGAGACATATATTAGTTAAGGTAAGGGATATGCCACTATAAGAGACCCCAAACTAGAACGGCTTAAGTGAGATGGAAATCTCTCAGTTTCTCTATTTCTCTCCCTCTTTTCCTTTTTCCTCCCTCTTTCCCCCTCTCTTTATCTTCCTTCCTCTTCCCTTCTTTTTTTAAATTATTTTTTATGTTTTATTTATTTTTGAGAGCAAGAGAAACTGAGCACAAGCAGGGGAGGGGCAGAAGGAAAGGGAGACAAAGAATCTGAAGCAGGCTCCAGGCTCTGAGCTGTCAGCACAGAGCCCAACCCGGGGCTTGAACTCACAGACTGTGAGATCATGACCCAAGCCAAGGTTGGTTGCTTAACCGATTGAGCCACCCAGGTGCCCCCTCCCTTCTTTTATCTCTCATTTCAGTATAGCTGGTTTAGGCAGGTTGTGCAGTTGTGCTTCATTAGGTAGTTCAAGGATCCAGGTACCTTCCTTTGTTGTTTCAGCATCTTCTAGACCAGGGATTGATAAATTATGTCTGGCAGGCCAAATCTAGCTTGTTGCCTTCTTTTATAAATAAAGTTTTATTTGAATGTAGCTACCACCATTCCATTACATATCATTTATGGCTGCTTGGGCACTACAACAGCAAACTTGAGTAGTTTTATTTTTATGTATTTATTTATTTTGAGAGAGAGAGAGAGAGAGAGAGAGACCGACCGAGACCAAGCTGGGGAGGGGCAGAGAGAGAGGGAGAGAGAGAATCTCAAGCAGGCTCCACACTGTCGGTGTGGAGCCCAATGCATGGCTTGAACTCACAAACTGTGAGATCATGACCTGAATCTAAATCAAGAGTCCATGCTTAACCAACTGAACCATGTAAGCACCCCAGAATTAAGTAGTTTTGACAGAGACCTTGTGGACCACAAAGTCTAAACTATGTGCAATATGGCACACTACATAAAATGTAGAAGGAAAAGAGTGAGTTTGGTGTGACAAATTTTATTTCAGGAAAGTGATGAGACAGTTGTATACATCACTTTTGCTCACAAGCCATTAATGAGAACTTAGTCATATAGCCACAGCTGGTGGTAAGTGTGACTGGGAAATATATTCTCCTTTTGGGAGGCTTTGTGCTTAGACAATACTCAAGGCAAAAGGATAATTGGTACAAATATTATCCTCATTTTTCAATTAGATAACCTAAGGTACTTGGGGCTCCTGGTGGCTCAGTGGTTATGTGCCCGACTTTGGCTCAGGTCATGACTTTGCAGGCTGTGAGTTTGAGCCCCACGTCAGGCTCTGTGCTGACAGCTCAGAGCCTGGAGCCTACTTCAGATTCTGTTTCTCCCTCTCTCTCTACCCCTCTCCCGCTTGTGCTCTGTCACTCTTTGTCTTTCAAAAATAAATAAACGTTAAATAAATTAAAAAAATATATATATAACCTAAGGTACAGTGAGGTGAATTTAATTCCTTAAGGCCACAGAGTTTTTAAGAACTGTTTTCTGACATCAGCAATGGTGCTGAGCTGCTAGAGGAAGAAAAAGCAATAGTAGTGTTGGGCTACTTAGAAATTAGAACTGGAGGGGTGCCTGGGTGGCTCAGTTGGTTAAGCATCCAACCTTGGCCTAGGTCATGATCTCATCATTCCCGAGTTTGAGCCCCTCATTGGGCTCTGTGCTGACAGCTCAGAGCCTGGAGCCTGTTTCAGATTCTGTGTCTCCCTCTCTCTCTGTGCCCCTCCCCCAGTCATGTTTTCTCTCTCTCTGTCTCTCTCTCTCTCTCTCTCTCAAAAATAAATAAACATTAAAAAATAAAAAAAAAAAGAAATTAGAACTGGAAGAGAATTCAGAATCCAGGGAAGATTCAGAGACCTGTACATCGGAGTAGGTAATTTCAGAGGATCCGGTTTCATTCTCTCCTCCTGTAAATTGGTTTTCTATTATTTTACTCTGTGTGTGTGTGTGTGTGTGTGTGTGTGTGTGTGTGTGTGTATTTTTCTCTCCAACCCATTTTCTGCTTACTCATATATTTTTTGGTCATCACAGTTTTCTCTTGACCATAATTTCCTCATGACTTTTGTTTTGCCTTATGGCATTTTTTAAATTATCTTTTCAACTTCATCTCTCAAGATTATCTTTGTAGTACCCTGTTCACATTTCCAAAAGGGATAATTAGAATCAAACCAGGTTGTTTGTCATTAGTTCCTGACCATACTTGCAATGGCTGATGTGGGATTAGTAATTACCCTTGTTTGTGACATCAGTGATTGTGTAGGATAGGGTCACTTGGTGTAAAAGGTGGCTTTCTAGGGTCTTCACTTGAACAAAAGAGTGGGGATAGACAGTTGACAGGTTTACTGTAACACCATAGTCATCAAATTCACAGCTCCTCTTTGACACCTAATACTGCCCCAGGCCTTTATGTGGCTCTTTTTATCTGTTATAACTGAAGCTTGTCAGTCTGGTCTTATCTGTGTATGAGCCAAATATCATCAATGCTTCTCATTATTTATTTAAAAAAATACTTTGAAGTATGAAGATTCCCCTAGTGTAGATAGTAGCTGGCAGTTACAATTTGTTGATGAACATAGACCTGTTGATGGATTTGGCTGTAATCAAGGAACTGAGTATAAAAACAATGCCTTTCTTAGGGGTTCAAGAAAGTTGAGCTTTTAACTTCTCATTTCATTGTGTTTATCTTTTCTCTCCCTACAGCAGTAGTATTCACCTCAAAGTTCTCCTTATTGTGTGGCAGACATGGTGCTGAATGCTCTACATACATTTATTTAATCCTCACACCAATGCTGCATTGTAGGTACCAGTACCGTAGTCTTCCCATTATCTGCAGTTTTGCTTTCTGTGGTTTTACTTACCTACAGTAAACTGCAGTGCAGAAGCAAATGTATCGTCAGAAGGTCAGTAAATAGCCTAACAGTATGTCACAATGTTATTTACCCCTTTTTACCTCACCATGTAGGCATTTTATCATCTCACATCATCGCAAGAAGGGTGAGTACAGAACAAGATATTTTGAGAGAGAGAGAGAGAGAGAGACAACATCCATATGCCTTTTACTACATTATATGGTTATAATTATTCTATTTTATTATTAGTTATTATTAATCACTTACTGTGCCTGTTAATTTATAAATTAAACTTTATGATAGGTGTGTATGTGTAGGAAAAAAACATATATAGGGTCGGGTACTACCTGTGGTTTCAGGCATTCATTGGGGGTCCTAGAACATATCCTCCTTGGATAACGGGGGATGGATTACTGTATTAGTTCCATTTTGCAGTTGAGGAAACCAAGACACAGGGGTCAAGTGACCCATGTCATGTAGCTACTAAATGGCAAAGCCAGAATTCTAGCTCAGGTGGTTTGATTCCAGAATTAGATACTTCATCCCCACAGTTCATAAAACTTTTGAGTATTCCACATGCAAAGTTCTCTAGTGACACAGGTTGTAATTCTGTTTTCTATGCTTTTTTCCTCATGAACCACTATCAAGAATGTTCCAAAAGCTCTGTATGTAGCATCCACTGATGTCTCTGGGAAAATTCTCAGAGTCCATCAAGTAACTATGCATGTTAAAAATATTTAGTGATACATTCCAATGATGAATTTAAAATAGTCCTATGAAGTCAAGAATGTGCATTGAATATTTTTGTATTATTTGAGTAGTACTTGAGTATTATTTGAGTATAATTTGCACTAGTATTGCAATTGCTGGATTGTAGGGTAGTTCTATTTTTAACTTTTTTGAGGAAACTCCATACTGTTTTCCATAGTGGCTGCACCAGATTGCATTACCACCAATAGTGCAAGAGTGTTGCCCTTTCCCCACATCCTTGCCAACACCTGTTGTTTCCTGTGTTGTTGTTTTTAGCCATTATTACAGGTGTGAGGTGATATCTAATTGTAGTTTTGATTTGTATATCCTTGATCATCAGTGATGTTGAACATCTTTTCATGTGTCTGTTGGCCATCTGTACGTCTTCTTTGGAGAAATGTCTATTCATGTCTCGTGTTCATTTTTTTGTGTTCATCTTATTAATGTTTGTTTATTTTTGATAGAGAGATACAGAGCGTGAGCAGGGGAAAGCAAGAGAGAGAGACACACACACAAACTGAAGCAAGCTCCAGGCTCTGAGATGTCAACACAGAGCCTGATGCGGGGCTCAAACTCAGGAACAATGAGATCATGACCTAAGCCAAAGCTGGACACTTAACCTACTGAGCCACCCAGGTGCTCCAGTTCTTTATACATTTTGGATACTAGCACTTTATCAGATATGCCATTTGCAAATATCTTTTCTCATCCTATAGGTTGCTTTTTAGTTTTGTTGATTGTTTCCTTTTCTGTGAAGAAGCTTTTTATCTTGATGAAGTCCCAATAGTATATTTTTGCTTTTGGTTCCCTTGCCACAGGAGACATATCTAGAAAGAATGTGCTACAGCCAATGTGAAAGAGGTTACTGCCTGTGTTCTCCTCAAGGGTTTTTATGGCTTCAGGTCCACATTTATGTCTTTAATCCATATTGAATTTATTTTTGTGTATGGTGTAAGAAAGTGGTCCAGTTTCATTCTTTTGTGTGTTGCTGTCCAGTTTTCCCAACACCATTTATTGAAGAGACTTTTTCCCATTGGATAGTCTTTCCTGCGTCATTGAAGATTAATTGACCATATAGTTGTGGGTTCATTTCTGGGTTTTCTATTCTGTTTTATTGATCTATGTGTCTATTTTTGTGCCAGTACCATACTCTTTTAAAGGATACATGCACCACCATGTTTGTAGCAACCTTATCTATAATAGCCAAGTTATGGAACAGCCTAAGTGTTCATAAGCATGCATATATATATATATATATATATATATGCATATATATGCATATATATACATATATATATACACACACACACATACATACACATACACACAATGGAATATTAGACAAAAAAGAATGAAATCTTGCAAATGGATTAGAGAATATTATGCTAAGTGAAGTCAGAGAAAGAAAAATACCATATGTTTTCACTCATATGTGGAATTTAAGTAAGAAAACAAGTAAGCAATGTGGGGGTAAAGAGAGAGAGGGATAAACCAAGAAACAGACTTAACTATAGAGAACAAACTGATGGTTAACAGAAGGGAGGTGGGTGGGAATATGGGTGAAATAGATGATGGGGATTAAGAAGTGTACTTGTGATGAGAACTGGGTGTTGTATGGAAGTGTTGAATTACTAAATTCTACACCTGAAACTATATACACTACAGTGTATACAAACTAACTGAAATTTAGATAAAAACATAAAAAAGAAGGTGCATTAGATAAATGAATGTCCTTATAGAATTGTCCAAATAAGTATTTACTATTTACTATCTATCTAGCATAAACAATCCACATTATCTTGATAAATACAGAGGGTTAATTTTTCTTAATATGGGTTAATTGTACAACTACAAATGGTTCCAGTTGGTAATGTCTTCTGCGTGCATAATACAAATTTTAAGTCTTTGTAAACTATATGAAGTCTTACAGTGGCATACAATAGACATACAATAGACATAGACATACACTAATGACATAGACATAGACATAGACTAATGTCTATGGCTAATTTCAGAAAGTTCTTTCCTCAGAAGGTAATCGTAACAAAAAGTTTTGGAAAATATTTAGGCTACAAATATAACTGCTGGTCTGCAAAATTCGCATGTACTCCTCCTTCCTATTTATCCCCGCTTTATTCTAGTTCTCTACATTAAAACATATTCAACTCGTCCTTTAAAACTTGGTTCAAATGCCCTATGTACCCTCAGTACTTCTAGACACAGTTCATACAGACATTTGCTTTTGCTGACATATTTTCCGTAACTGGTCTTAAGTCCTATCATGTATGTTTATTTTGTCACATTATATAGACTGAAATGTCCTCATGATGTCAAGAAGTGCCTTTGTAAACAGAAGGTGAGCAGTAAATGATGTTGACTGACTACCTTTAAAGAACACAAACATCTGCTTGCTGCATTAAAGACTCAGAATTCCTAATGGATACACATTTCCTTAATCACAAAGACATGTCAGGAAGAAAGGGAAGAAAGCACTTATAGCTTTTATAACAAAAACATAAAACAAAACAAGAATAAAACAAAACAAGAATAAAACAAAACAAGAATAAAACAAAACAAAAGCAAAACCTTCACTATTTGGTTTTCTCCAGGCTCACCCTGATTGCTTCAAACTGAATGATTAAGGTTTATCCAAGAGTATTTTGTAAATAAAGGGTAAAGTTATCCTACATTAATTTCTTCTGAAGAATATATGGAGATTTCAATGTGTTTAATTCCTATTTGAAGTTGCCTTAATGCTTTATATGCTATATACTTGCTTTTGTGGTCAGGCAGAGGAGTGGCCAAGGAAATGCATGTGTGTGTGGTCTTCTCTAGTATCACTGAACCCCTTCTGTGAGATTTGTGAGACTCCTGATTTATTAGCAAAAGCTTTAATGAGAGTTTGTCTATAAAAGAGAAAAAGAAAAGCCTTGGAATTGAAGCAAGGGATTACGAGCTCAGTGTTTGCTTGAACTTATAAATTATGAAGGAAGGTTGACAGGTTTGAGTTTGGTATGATGGAGAAGTATTTTAGAAGATCAATAAAATTTATAGGCATTGAATAGAAAACATATGGGCAAGTGTTCTCTAACTCTAGAAGCTTTGAGGGTAATGTCCAGGTGATCATAGTTCTCCTGTGCCATCCCTGGTCCCACCTGCATCCAAAGATTTTACCCAATTTTTTTCTAGTTCCAAGGAAGCTAGCATATCCTGGAAATGTCCTAAGCAGTTAGTTTTCCTGTGGCTCATTCTTGCTTTCTTAAGACTACTTTAAACCGAGGTATGGAATACTGTCTTTTGAGCATGTAGGTACACCAATCAATCCATTATCCATAGGACAGGGATTTGTATAGTTTATCTGTGTGAACAGCTGGGTATTTTTGACCTTCCACCCTTTCTCTCCTGGACTCCTTGACCAGTAAAGCTTTATGCCTTGTCCTGTGCTCATAGCTTTTGTATGTTTCCTTTACCACAGAATGTGTTCCAGGTTACTTGGTAAAATATTTTTTTTATGAAACTAATAATAATATTGTTAGTTGTGTATATGGTTGTTTCCCTCACCAAACTGTAAACTAAGTACAGGATCATATCTTATCCTCTTCTGTATCACCAACATCTAACAAAATGTAAGTGATTTATAAGTGTTCTATGAATGAATGAGCCTGAATTGTGACCCAGGACCAAAGGACCAAGGTAAAGATAATTGCACTAACCAAAATAGTAGTAGTTTACTTTTATTGAGCACTTACTGTGTACCAGACATTGTGTTGAGCACTGAAATGAATCATATCACTTAATCTTCACAACTACCCTATGAGGAGTTATCCACATTTATAAATAAGAATACTAAGCTTAGAGCAGTTAATTTATTTGCCCAAAGTCACACACCTAGTAAGTGTTAGAGTAAGGATTCAAACCAAGTTCCATAAGCCTCTAAACTTCCACTACTTTGCTGCCTGCTACAATGTTAACCTTGTAAGATGCAGATAAGCTTGGCTTCCTAGTGGGGAGCTCAGAGTGACTTCAGGTTTCTGGGCCCAATCTAGTTCCTATTAGAACAGACTTTAATCCAAATTATCCCATAAATATGGGGAATTATGGTGACATCAAATTTTCTTCCAGAAGGGGCAGAGACTACTCATAGTTTGGGATGAAGATGCTAGTGTTGGAAGAGAATTCTGTGGCATTGCTGTATTTGGTTCAAACAGTTTGTTTATAATTCTCCCTTATTGGACTCTGTGCTTCTCCTCTGACTTATTTTCCTGATGTCAGGGATACAGATCACCAACAATGGGTCCCATGTGTTCCTGGCAGAGGAAATATCATTTATGAAGGTCTTGATGTGGGAAGGAGCTTGGTTATTCGAGGAGCAAAAGAATGGCCAGTGTGGCTGGAGCATATGGACTGAGTGGCAGAGAAACATGATGAGCCTGAGAGGGGAATTACCTAAATCAGAACGTCCATAGAACTCAACTGTGAGTGTGGTGAGACAGTGTTATGAGTGAAGAAACAATAGTAGGTGAAATTCTCTTCTACTTTCAGTGAGGGAAACCCCTTGAATATACTGAAGATGGCCCTTGGTTGAATTCCCTGCTATGATGGATTGTGTTCTAAGGAAATTCTAGAGTGCAGGCAGGCCTTTAATTATACTCAGAATATGTTCCTTAAGAATATGGTATCCATGAAAAATTCAGGAGTAGGGACTCGGCCAAGATTATACAGATAAATATATAGATAGCTATAGATGTAGATATAAATACAGATAATTAAATGAAATGAGATTAAACTCAGCATACTCTAATAGAATTAGTAGGTATGTTGAAACCTTTTAGTCACTAATTACAACTTAATGAAATAACAACTTAATTCCCAAACTTACTCCTTTCCTTTTGGATCTATAATTTACATAACAAATTATTCATCTAATGGTTAATCATCTGCCTCCCTGGTTAGGCTCTAATGATATAGCCCGAGGTTTGAAGAAAATGATTCTTGAGATACTCCAGGATTCCTGAAACTCAGGGGGTCTCAAGCAGCTGGACCTCCTTACTTTTCTGGGGGTGGTGGGAAGGTCTCTACATTTTGTAGTTTTCTCCACAGAAGTGGTAGAGTTGGAGGAAGAGGTGGCCTGGGAGATGATCTGGCAACAAAAGCAAGGAAATTAACATTTACTAAATGCCTATCATGAGCCAAGCATCTTACATTTGTTATCTCCTTTAATAACAAATTAATTAGCACAGCTTTAATTAGCACAACTGTTTGAGGTAGGTGCTATTAATTACCACTTTAGCGATGAGAAGAATGAGACTCACATAAGTTAGGTGACTTGTCTAAGATCATACAGCTAGATAAGTTGTGGAGGAGGGAATCAAATACTGTGCAGTTCTGTCTGCTTGTAAACTGTGCCCTTCCAGCTTTCTCTATGCCTGCGTCCTGGTCTTCCTAACAGCTGGCTTCTCCCTACATCTCAGGTTTTCACCAGAGAATGGCTCCTTTATTTGGAAATCAGGTGCCTAATAGGGTGGAAGACCCAGATATGTATGATTTGTTGGCCATCTAGCATTTCTAGTTGGAGAATATGAAAATATCACTGTTGAATAAACAAATTTATTTCTGCATGTTCCACCCCACACCTCCCACTGTCCCTGTTTTCTGCCTGACAAGATCACATGATAACCTCCCCCTTCATTTCTCTCCAGGTAAAGGAAATTGACCCCCCAAAATTATTTTCGGGAGCTGAACTCAGGATTAATGGTGTATCATGGGCTGAAAATAAAGTACTTTAATCAGGTTTCTTGACACCTGAGAACCCTAGGTAGATTGGGAGGAAGAGGGAAGTCTTTTTTGAATATGGATGCTTGGGGGCAGTTCAAGCCTATATAAAATATAGCAGTGAGGGCTACTTTTGGCAGCCTAAGTCCAGAATAAAGGCTGTAGACCCTTGTGGGTAGGGAGAGGGAATTCTACTAAGGATAAGAATTTTTTGAAGGCAGGTCTTATGTTTTTTTTTTTTTTTTTTTTTTTATCTCCTGCACCTAACACAGTCACTAACTTATAGTAGGTGCTCACTAAATGTTTATTAAACATTCAAGTGTAATATTCTAAAAAAAAAAATGAATACTTGAAAAGAAACACCTTTAGCCCACCAGGCAAGGCAGAACCCCTGAGTCTGGCTTGCAAAAGCAGAGGGGCCAGACTGCGTGAGTTCTGACAGCCAGCAGGACTTAACATCTGGAATGTTATAAGTCAACAGCTCTGCTCAGAGAGCAGGAGGGCTAGAGGACAATGGGAGGAAGAGTTGTTGAGCCCCAGATGACAGAGCTCAGCTTGGCAGGGAACAAAGACGCTTGTCAGCACCATCTCCCTCACCCATCCCCCAGCCAAAATCCCAAAGGGAACCAGTTCCTGTCAAGGAACTTGCTTGCACCACGCAAACATCCAACACTGTGCTTCTGTGGATCCATGCCTCCCTCCCGGTGCTGAAGGACC